>NC_069499.1:1258939335-1259211835 GCF_027579735.1 Bombina bombina | reverse complement strand
AGGTATTAATGCATCCAGTGGTTTTCAGAATAAGTCACTGTTCTACCCTATTCAGACAAGGGGTAACACCTTGGAGACTTTTTTCAAGCGTGTAGAACGTGACTTGGTTAAACTCAAAAATTCTGCTGAGTATCAAGTACCCAATCTGTCCGGTCCAGAGAGGGCCGCACTTAAAGAGCTTCAAGAAAATCATGACATAGTCATACGTTAAGCCGATAAGGGGGGCTCGGTAGTGGTTTTGGACAGATTGGAATACGTGAATGAAGCTCTTCGTCAGCTTAATAATATTGATGACTATATTCCACTACCTAGGGACCAGACCACTTTTTTTGGGGGCAGCAAATACGTTTTACCATCTGATAGTATTAAATCTGAAGTCACTGGAGAAATTTATTCCATCCAGTCCTGTCTTAAATGTACTTCTACGTATGTGGTCTACGTACTGAGTTGCATTAGGTGCCATCTACAGTACATTGGACTTACGACCACTGAGGTAAAAGTACGTATTCGGAATCATCTATCCACTATACAAGCAGGTGTTGATTCAACACCTTTGGTGCAACATTTTGCGAAATGTCATCAGAAAAGTGTGGATACACTTAGGTGGCAGGCCATCGAGAGAGTGTTTTGCCCCCCTAGAGGGGGTGACAGAGACAGGCTGCTACAGAAGAGGGAAATGTTCTGGATTTTTAAATTGCAAACACGTGTACCTACAGGTCTAAATTCAGAATATGATCTTATTAATTATTGGGAGTAGCATGATCTACTGTATTGGGTTATCACTTTTCCCTCTTGTGTGGTAGCCTGTTCTCATCTGTCCTCTTTTGCTTATCAGTTTTACTTATTTATCTATATATTAGCTTTTCTAATTGTATCTCTCCTCTGTTTCAATCCAATTTTGTGCTTTATCTGCACATCACCTATGTGTAATTAATACTGTTATTATTATCATAGGTGTTAGGGAGGCTGTTAGTATACTCCTACGCACTGTTAATGTTTATAACATTAACATTCTTTACTATTACCATATATTCTATACTACCTTATGTTGATCACTAAGTCCTATTAAATATTAAATATTAAATATTATGTCCTACTTTCATGTACTTATGTCATCATGTTTTCTCCAGTCCATCATTATTCATATAATCTTTATGATTTTATTTAAGTACTTCATACGCTGATTTTTGGGCTGAAATTAGGTTTCTAAGGTTTGGCGTTTGAGCTGTATACATTCTTATGTTACAATATGTATGCTAGTGATATTCATCACACTAGAAATAAGTTTTTGAGATATTGATTAACTGTTAACTTGTAATAATATTATTGAGGTTTATTTGATTTAATTTAAATTAATTGTGTATTTAAATTGAAATATGTTTACATTTACATTTAAATTTTGATTGTGCTCAATTTTTGAAATTATCTATTCTATGGAAATATTTTTGCTATGCCACTCATTGCAAGTACTGATCCATTTAAGACTAAAAATAGGCTGTGTATATATATATATATATGTAAATCCATGCAGGTACCCGTAGGGTTAATTTTTACATATATATATATATATATATATATATATATATATATATATATATATATATATATATATATATATATATATATATGTATATATGTAAAGATTCTGTATGAAAAATTAAGGTGTTATTGTAATTTATAATGAAATCGCACTTGAGATTTTTTCCCCCCATATCGCCCAACCCTAGTATATACTAAAATTATTTTTATAAAACCACATTTTTTGGAAACAACAGCTAATCCAGTTGTATAAGATACTTAATAGTGCAAGGCAAATAGTTTACAGAATGATATAATATTTGAAGTTCTGAAGCTTTAGGTTTCTTTTCATGTATACACATATATACATTGCCAAACACTTTGCTTAGAAGCTGACAAGTACTTTTTTGTATTTATGATGTTATAGCGCTAACAAAGGATTAATGAAATCAGCATTTGTCATGTTGAGAAGTGGCAGGTACCCTCTTATATCAGTTATGCTGCTTGTGCTAAAAGCCAAGGGTTAAGTGCAGTGCGCTTGGGAAATATTAAACAATTATTTGACATTTTTATGGTTTAAGTAAGGAGGATATGATTTAAATACTCATTATTACTCCTGTTTATCTTTTTTCTTGCATAGGAAATAAGCACATCTAGGCAAGTGTCGCTGCTTGCTTTCACCCAGTAAAACTCCATATACACTATTACCAATGCACAAGAGGATTCTGGGTGAGATATGCAAGTTAGAACTTCTCAGATTTTTTGCTTCATACTGTGTTAACACACAGCAAATAAATGCAGCAATACAGAAATCACCACTAGACAGCCTGTTTCGTTAGCGGGGACACTTGCCTAGATGTGCTAATTTAATATGCAACAATTTCTATTGATTTACTCTTGAGACATGGAGGATTTTAATCTCAGACTTTTATCTCCACCAGAATTTTAATGAATTTCTATTTTTCTTGAAATAACAAGCTTAGTGCTACTTATGTATTAATTTTTCAACAACAACAAAAAAAAAAAGGAAGAAACCAAAGCTTGCAAAATAAAGTCCATGGCCTCTATTTATCAAGCTGTCAACCGCAAATACGCTGGAATTCAGCAGCGTATTTGTGGCGAGCCTGATTCGCCTTTGTTATCAAACCATACAAACCGGCAAAAGTAGAATTTTGTGACGTAACATACGATCCGCCGGACTCATTCCGAAACAGATTGATGCTTACGTCACTACAGATGTTCCGAACGGAAGTTCGGCACAATCTGACTACTTTTGCTAGTTATCAAATAACTAGCAGGTACGCTCGGCACTTTTCTGGCCCAGCGTACCTGGTTTTCAATCCGCTGCCCTGGAGGTGGCGGACACCATAGGAATCAATGGGAGTCAGAAAGCAGCGAATGCTTATGTTCGCTGCTGCCCGATATCCCATTGATTCCTATGGTAATGGCTACACCTAACACCCTAACATTTACCCCGAGTCTAAACACCCCTAATCTGCCGCCCCCTACACCGCCGCCACTATATTAAATGTATTAACCCCTAAACCTAAGTCTAACCCTAACCCTAACACCCCCTAACTTAAATATAATTTAACTAAATCGAAATAAATTATTCCTATTTAAAACTAAATACTTACCTATAAAATAAACCCTAAGATAGCTACAATATAACTAATAGTTACATTGTAGCTATCTTAGGATTTATTTTTATTTTACAGGCAACGTTGTATTTATTTTAATAGCCAATAGGATTTGTCTTACCTTAATTCCAATTGGCTGATAGAATTCTATCAGCCAATCAGAATTCAAGGGACGCCATCTTGGATGACGTCACTTAAAGGTACCTTCATTCAGTCGTCGGATGTCTTTGGAAGAGGATGCTCTGCGTCGGATGTCTTGAAGATGGACCCACTCCACACCGGATGGATGAAGATAGAAGATGCCACCTGGAGGACCTCTTCTCCCCGGCTTGGATGAAGACTTCTGCCCGTCTGGAGGAACACTTCGCCCGGCTTCCTGGAGGACTTCGGCCCGGTTGGGTGAAGTCATCTCAAGGTAGGGTGATCTTCAAGGGGTTAGTGTTAGGTTTTTTAAGGGGGGATTGGGTGGGTTTTAGAGTAGAGTTGGGTGTGTGGGTTTTATAATGTTGGGGGGTACTGTACTTTTTTTTTACAGGTAAAAGAGCTGATTACTTTGGGGCAATGCCCCGCAAAAGGCCCTTTTAAGGGCTATTCGTAATTTAGTATAGGGTAGGGTTTTAAATTATTTTGGGGGACTTTTTTATTTTATTAGGGGGATTAGATTAGGTGTAATTAGCTTAAAAACTTGTAATTATTTATTATTTTCTGTAATTTAGTGGGGGGGTTTGTACTTTAGATAATTTTATTTAATTTTATTTAATTGTAGTTAATTGTAGTTAATGTAGGTAATTAATTGAATGATAGTGTAGTGTTAGGTGTAATTGTAACTTAGGTAAGGTTTTATTTTACAGGTACTTTTGTATTTATTTTAACTAGATAGTTATTAAATAGTTAATAACTATTTAATAACTATTCTACCTAGTTAAAATAAATACAAAGTTGCCTGTAAAATAAAACTAAACCCTAAGATAGCTACAATGTAACTATTAGTTATATTGTAGCTATCTTAGGGTTTATTTTATAGGTACGTATTTAGTTTTAAATAGGAATAATTTATTTCGATTTAGTTCAATTATATTTAAGTTTGGGGGTGTTAGGGTTAGACTTAGGTTTAGGGGTTAATACATTTAATATAGTGGCGGCGGTGTAGGGGGTGCCGATTAGGGGTTAATAATTATAATGTATGTGGCGGCGGTGTAGGGGGGGCAGATTAGGGGTTAATAAATATAATGTAGGTGGCGGTGGGCTCCGGGAGGGGCGGTTTAGGGGTTAAACACTTTATTTAGTTGCGGCGGGGTCCGGAAGCAGCAGGATAGGGGTTAATAACTTTATGTTGGTGGCGGCGGTATAGGGGGTGGAAGATTAGGGGTTAATATGTATAATGTAGGTGGCGGTGGGCTCCGGGAGTGGCGGTTTAGGGGTTAATACATTTATTAGAGTTGTGGAGGGCTCCGGGAGCGGCGGTTTAGGGGTTAATAACTTTATTTAAGTGTGGCGGGGTCCAGGAGCGGGAGTATAGGGGGTAAACAGTATAGTATAGTGTGGGTGTTAAGTGACAGAGTAGAAAGCTGTAAAAAAGCTGAAGAGCAGCAAGATCGATGACTTTTAGTTTTTTTGATAATTTTTTTTTGACAGCTTTTTTGATAATTTTGGAGAACGTATTCAGGTCTGCTGCCGAAAGGTTAGGTGATCTTAGGAGAGCATATTGGTGCCGTCGAATGCAGGTAAGTTGACGGCTTGATAAATAGAGGCCTATATATTATAAAATGCAAGTTTTTCATTTTAGAGTTTGGAGTACAACATTTTTGTATTCAACTTGTGTCAATTTTTACTTTATTTTGTAATCTATTTTGCCATTCTATTCCTATACTGTTGAATAGTCACTGGGGCCTATTTATCATATGTCTGTCGGACCTGATCCAACAGTGCGGATCAGGTCCGACAGACATCGCTGAATGCGGAGAGCAATGCGCTCTCCGTATTCAGCATTGCACCAGCAGCTCTTGTGAGCTGCTGGTGCAACGCCGCCCCCTGCAGACTCGCGGCCGCCAGCAGGGGGTGTCAATCAACACGATCATACTCGATCGGGTTGATTTCCGGCGATTCCTGTCCCCCTCATCAGAGCAGGCTGACAGGGTTATGGAGCTGCGGTCTTTAGACCGCTGCTCCATAACTTGTGTTTGGAGACTCGCCAGAAGCACGGGCCCACAAGTTCCTTACGGAGCTTGATAAATGGGCGCCACTATCTGAAAAAGGTAAAATGCCTTGGCTGTGCATTCAATATGCTTTAGTCATAGGGATGTTTGTGTGTTCTGACCCACCTCACAATATGGAGATCTCATTCTAAACAGTGAAATACAGAAGAGAACCACCATTGCGGAAAGACACTGCACAGCAAAGGTCCCACTACTGTATATCTAACATTGAAGAAAAATGCCGTAAGAGCATTTCCTTATTGCACTATAGTTTGCATATATCTGACTACTTTGTCGGAGATAAACAAATAGTGAAAGTCAACCCCGAAGTGGCAAAGCAGCAGTGATCCTGTGACATGGGCTAATGAGTTAATTGCGAATGGCATTTGTGTGTGGCCAGACATCACCAGTGGTGTTCAGCTTTGGAGCAGACTTTAACTATGTGCATAACCCCTTTGCATTAGATCATTTCTCATTGCACTAATTGAAGGCCACTAACAAGTGGATAAACAGATCTGAACTCTCACTCACTGTAAAACATAAACAACGTTTGGGGGCTCACATAGTGAAACAATTAGTAACTGGATACTCACAAAGGTCCTGCACCAAGCAAGGGTACTATACAAGCAGGCTAGAAATTCAGAGTTTCCCAGCTAACTCATCTAGGTTAAAAGCACCAGCAGGCTTCATGCAGATAGTTGTAGAAGACAAATTATTTATTCTATATTAAAAATAAAATCACAAGATTCTACGTCTTAACAGTTAAAGTCATGTAAAACAATTAGGTTAACTTGCACTTAACTTCTGTGTCTCCTGTGCCTGGTGTTATTTTTTCTTTGCTTATCTCCTCTTTATATGACAGGAGTACTTCGGTACCAGTTACTTCACTTTCAGCATTTCTCTGTCTGCCCTTATAATGGGCCAGATTACGAGTTGAATGCAAAATATTGCTTACGCTAAATCGATATTTGCGCATAACTGAGTAATACCAGTGCATGCTAATGTGCATTGGTATTATGAGTTAGGTGCAATGCAAACTCGACCTCGCATTCTCATTGCATGGAAGCATTGTGCTCATGAGAGCGCGCTCCCATAGACTCCAATGGGAGCCTCGTTCTAATGCTGTCCTACAAGGCAAAGGACCTAAGCACAGCAAATTTAAATACACATGTATACACACATATTAACACATAAATATATATGTATATAAGCATATACATATACTGTATATTTACACACAGTTCCCAAAGACCACAATATAAGGCACTTTTCAGTGTCATTTTTTTCTAACACCCCACTCCCGCCAACTTTTTAATCATTTAAAACTGCTTTGTGTAGTATGTTTTTATGGGGTAAAAAATGCTACATTTTTTTTCATAAAAAAATAAAATACACTCTATTTTGGGAGCATTTGGGGCATTCATAGAAAATTAACCAGAGATCTGATCTCTGGTTAATTTTCTGAGTGTTAATTGCTACAGCGAACTCACGGTAGCAATAACCAGCCACTTACTGTATAAAGGCTGGTTATTTATTGTGTGCCTGCCAATGGGTGAATTTGCCCGCCTTAAGTCGTGCAATAAATTAGCGCTACACTTATAATCTGGCCCAATATGTGCTGCTCACTATATCTGCTGCTGAAAATGAATGCTACTTACAATATTCGGCTAGATTACTACTGCACATGAAATGTATTTCATGTGCAATATAGCAATACCGTGCCCTAGTTAATTTGCATGCGTATTACAATTTGAAAGTAAACACGTTTGCTCAAACGCAAACAAATTTAATGCACCACGGGTTAGCATGACTGAAGATGTTTTCTGTACATTGTTGGCTGTTTCCTCAGACCTAGGGGGTCTCCTCCATACATTATTGCACCTGCATGCTGCTAAGGTGGGCAAAACAGTTTATACCTGCCATTGTGACATGCTTCAATTTTAAGACAGCAGGGCTATGAATTAGCCAATAATTTGTCAAATTAATCAAGCCACAGATCCAACTAAGTAGCATCTGTGTCTGCAAATGTCCATGCAGAAGCAGCTTCTAATACATTCTAGTACATATTAATCAGAGTATGTAAATTCATGCATGTTGTTACTGCAACTAATCTACGCATGCCATGTGAGGTAATGTACAAATCTATAAGCCCTGGTTTCTAGGAGCTTTCTCGGTTCCACTAACAACAAACTCGACTCATCAAACCCCACCTATGGCTTGCCTGACCACAACAATGACACATTGTATTTACCAAACCCCACCCATGGCTTTGCCTGACCACAACACCAACATACCTAACTTACCAAACACCACCCATGGCTTGCCTGACAACAACAACGACACACCTGACTCATTAACCCCCCATGGCTTGCCTCACCACAACAGAGAGACACCTGACTTACCAAACCACACCCATGGCTTGCCTGATTACATCAATGACACACTGACTCACCTAACACCACAAAAGCGAAACACCTGATTCACCAAAACCCACCCATGGCTTGCCTGACCACAAAAACAACACACCTGACTAACCAAACCCCACCCATGGCTTGTCTGACCTTAACAACGACACACCTGACTCACCAAACCCCACAACAGTGAAACACCTGATTCACCAAACCCCACCCATGGCTTGCCTGGCCACAACAGCGAGGCACCTAACTCACCAAACCCCACCCATGGCTTGCCTGACCACATCAATGACTTGCCTGATACAACAGCAAGACACCTGATTTACCACAACCCCACTCATGGCTTGCCTGACCACAACAACGACACACCTGAATCATCAAACCCCATCCATGGCTTGCCTGACCACATACCTGACACACCAAACCCCACCTATGGGTTGCCCGACCACAACAGAGAGACACCTGACTCACTAAACCCCACCCATGGCTTGCCTGACCACATCAATGACACATCAAGTCACCTAACCCCTCCCATGTCTTGCCAGACCAAAACAGAAAGACACCTGATTTGCCAGACTCCACCCATGGGTTGTCTGACCAAAACAACAACATACCTGGCTCACCAAACCCACCCCCATGGCTTGCCTGACCACAACAGCAAGGAACCTGATTCACCAAACCCCACCCATGGCTTGCCTGACTGCATCAAAGACACACCTGACTCCCAAAACTCAACCCATGGCCTATCTGACCACATCTACGACATACCTATATACCACCCTTCCTGTCATGACTCTGCCACAAAACATTGATTGGCCACTTTTAAACAAGCTCGCTGGAAACAGCTGAAGTTAGTCAAACACATAGAGTAAGATTCAACTCAATTAAATTTAATTTATTCTGCATGTTGACTAATTAAAATCCAAATTGCACCAAATACATACAATCAGCCATGTTTAACTAACTACTAAACTGACTCATGTAAATTACACAGTATATATAGAGTTATATGACCTTACAAGACACTCTTTATACCTAATAAATTATTTAAAGAAAGCATCATTTTTAAGTATATTTGAAAATAAAACAAAGGTTGGTATAATATGAAAACATATTTTCGTTGAATATGTTTTGCAACAGCAATAGTACCACTGCATTTTAGTTAGTTATATAAACTGTCTAGTGAACTACTATAAGATTTGACATTCTATTCTAATTTGAAGAAAGATTATGGCTCTTTTTCACTACCGCTGGTATTACGAGTCTTGCAGGTATATCTGTACCGCACACTTTTTTGGCCGTAACGCAACGTAACTACGGCAGCTTTCAAAAAGTCCTTTTTCAATGGGACTTCCATAGCGCCGGTATTACGAGTTTGCCTGTCCGGCCAAAAAAGTGAGGGGTACAACCTATACCGTCAAGATCCGTACAGTAAACTGAAAGTCAGTAGTTATGGGTTTTACGCTACAAAGCTGTAACATAAAACTCATAACTTAAGTGCTACGAAGTACACTAACACCCATAAACTACCTATTAACCCCTAAACCGAGGCCCTCCCGCATCGCAAACACTAAAATAAAATTATTAACCCCTAATCTGCTGCTCCGGACATCGCCACCACTATAATAAACATATTAAGCCCTAAACCGCCACACTCCTGCATCGTAAACACTATTTAAATATTATTGACCCCTAATCTGGTGTCCCTAACATCGCCTCCACCTACATTACTGTTATTAACCCCTAATCTGCTGCCCCCAAAATCGCTGCCACTATACTAAAGTTATTGACCCCTAAACCTAACCCTAAGTCTAACCCTAACACCCACTAACTTTAATATAATTAAAATAAATCTAAATAAAAATTATTATCATTAACTAAATAATTCCTAATTAAAACTAAATACTTACCTATAAAATAAACCCTAAGATAGCTACAATATAACTAATAGTTACATTGTAGCTATCTTAGGTTTTATTTTTATTTCACAGCTAAGTTTGTATTTATTTTAACTAGGTAGATTAGTTAGTAAATAGTTATTAACTATTTACTAACTACCTAGCTAAAATAAATACAAACTTACCTTAAAATAAAACCTAACCTGTCTTACACTAACACCTAACCTTACACTACAATTAAATAAATAACATTAATTAAATACAATTAACTAAATTACAAAAACAAACACTAAATTACACAAAATAAAAAAGAAATTATCAAATATTTAAACTAATTACACCTAATCTAATAGCCCTTTCAAAATAAAAAAGCCCCCCAAAATAAAAAAATCCTAGCCTAAACTAAACTGCCAATAGCCCTTAAAATAGCCTTTTTCGGGGCATTGCCCCAAAGAAATCAGCTCTTTTACCTGTAAAAAAATAATACAAACAACCCCCTAATAGTAAAACCCACCACCCACACAACCAACCCCCCCAAAATAAAATCCTATCTAAAAAACCTAAGCTCCCCATTGCCCTGAAAAGGACATTTGGATCGGCATTGCCCATAAAAGGGCATTTAGCTCTTTTTCAGCCCAAACCCTAAGCTAAAAATAAAACCCACCTAATAAACCCTTAAAAAAAAAAAATAACACTAACCCCCGAAGATCCACTTACAGTTTTTGAAGACCGGACATCCATCCTCAACGAAGCCGGGAGAAGTCTTCATCCAAGTGGCAAGAAGTCCTCAATTAATTCGGGAGAAGTCTTCATCCTCAATGAATTCAGGAGAAGTCTTCAAATTTGTACTTATTTTAGCTAGGTAGTTATGAAATAGTTAATAACTATTTAATAACTATTCTACCTAGTTAAAATAAATACAAACTTGCCTGTAAAATAAAAATAAACCCTAAGATAGATACAAATGTAACTATTAGTTATATTGTACCTAGCTTAGGGTTTATTTTAAATAGGATTAATATAGTTTTAAATAGGATTCATTTATTTAATTGTAGTAATTTTATTAAGATTATTTAAAATTTATTTAAATTAGGGGGGGTGTTAGGGTTAGACTTTTTAGGTTTAGGGGTTAATAACTTTATTATAGTGGCGGCAACGTTGGGGGTGGCAGATTAGGGGTTAATAATTGTAGTTAGGTTGCAGTGACATTGGGGGCGGCAGAGTATGGGTTAATAAATATAATGTAGGGTTTGGCGATGTTGGGGTCAGCAGATTAGGGGTTCATAGGTATAATGTAGGTGGCGGCGGTGTCCGGAGCGGCAGATTAGGGGTTAATAATATAATGCAGGTGGCGATGATGTTGGGGCGGCAGATTAGGGGTTAATAAGTGTAAGATTAGGGGTGTTTAGCCTCGGGGTTCATGTTAGGGTGTTAGGTGTAGACGTAAAATGTATTTTCCCATAGGGAACAATGGGGCTGCGTTAGGAGCTGAACGCTGCTTTTTTGCAGGTTTTTTTCCAGCCAGCTCAGCCCCATTGTTTCCTATGGGGACATCGTGCACGAGCACGTTTAGCCAGCTTACCGCTGACTTAAGCAGAGCCGGTATTGAGGTCAGATGTGGAGCTAAATTTTGCTCTCTGCTCACTTTTTTTGTGGCTAACGCCGGGTTTAGAAGAACCTGTAATACCAGCGTTGTCTTAAGTGAGCGGTGAGAAACAAATGCTCGTTAGCACCGCAAGCCTTACCGACAAAAACTCATAATCTAGCCGTAAAATAGCTACAATGTAACTATTAGTTATATTGTAGCTATCTTAGGGTTTATTTTACAGGTAAGTATTTAGTTTTAAATAGGAATTATTTAGTTAATGATAGTAATTTGTATTTAGATTTATTTAAATTATATTAAAGTTAGTGGGTGTTAGGGTTAGACTTAGGGTTAGGTTTAGGGGTTAATAACTTTAGTATAGTGGCGGCGACATTGGGGACGGCAGATTAGGGGTTAATAAATGTAGGTAGGTAGTGACGATATTGGGGGTGGCAGATTAGGGGTTAAAAAGTGTAATGTAGGTGTCGGCGATGTCGGGGGCGGCAGATTAGTGGTTATTAAGTGTAGGTAGGTGGCGGCGACGTTGGGGGCAGCAGATTAGAGGTTAATAAGTGTAGGTAGGAAGCAACAACATTGGGGCGGCAGATTAGGGGTTAATAAGTGTAATGTAGGTGTCTGCGATGTCGGGCGGCAGATTAGGGGTTAATAAGTGTAGGTATGTGGCGGCGATATTGGGGCGGCAGATTAGGGGTTAATAAGTGTAATGTAGGTGGCGGTAATGTCAGGGGCGGCAGATTAGGGGTTAATAAATGTAATGTAGGTGGTGGCGATGTCGGGGCGGCAGATAAGGGGTTAATAAGTGTAATGTAGGTGTCGGCAATGTCGGGGGCAGCAGATTAGGGGGTTTAGACTCAGGGTTTATGTTAGGGTGTTAGGTGTAAACATAACTTTTCTTTCCCCATAGGAATCAATGGGGCTGCGTTACGGAGCTTTACACTCCTTTATTGCAGGTGTTAGGCTTTTTTTAGCCGGGTCTCCCCATTGATGTCTTTGGGGAAATCGTGCACGAGCATGTAAAACCAGCTCAAAGCAGCACTGGTATTTGAGTGAGGTATGGAGCTCAATTTTGTTTAACGCTCACATATTGCCTGCTAACGCCGGGTTTATGAAAACCTGTAATATCAGCGCTATAGGGAGGTGAGCGGTGACAATAACTTGCAACTTAGCACTGAGCCGCTCAGAAGGCAAAACTCGTAATCTAGCCGATGAGTTAGAAAGAGCATGCAATTGTAAAGTACTCAACCCAAGGTATCGATCTAGACCCACTTTGGTATATTCGATGCCACTATTTGTCTACCAAGTACAATCATATAAAAAAATTGTTAACTTCTCAAACTTTGGTTTTCATACTAAAATTATTTACACACAACCACTGCAGTCATATGACAAATGGTTGTAAAAGCTTCTCTGGGATTCCCTTTGTTCAGAAATGGCAGATATGCATGGCTTTGCCATTGCTTTTTGCCAATTAGAATGCCGCTAATTGTAGCTGCTGACCTTACTTTAAATTCCTGGCAGTAAAGGAGTTCATTAGTTAGCTTGTAAGGTAATTTTTTGATGCAGAGTAGATGTTACCTTCCCACCTGACACCTCCCACTGACTGATCCTTTCTAAGCAGCTCTCTTCCCTCCATCACTCCCCACTGGTCACCACCATATTAGAAACTGGTAGAAGGTCTGCCAGTATGCAGTTTAGGACTGTATTTTTTATTATTATTTTTTCTCACAGTGTGGAGATCACTCCTCAGCACTCAAATCTCCCTGATCCCTCCCCAAACAGCTCTTTAAACCTCCCCCCTCCTACTGGTGGCCATCTTAGGTACTGTCGGCTGTCTGCCAGTACCCAGTTTCAATGTTTTTATTATTCATTTTATTTATTAATGTACTGGGTTTTTCTTTATGAAGTGTAATGGTGCCTCTACCTCCCCCCCTCCCCACAATCATTAGTGAAGGTGTCCCTCCACTTCCTATTCCTTTCTTGCCAGTGTAGCTTTTCATCCCTTCTCCTTTCAAATTTTGATATGTAGCAAAGGTCCCTCCCACTACCTAACTTTCATCCCCCTCTGTCTGTGTGCCGCCCCCTGACTCCCGCCTTCCTTCCCACACCTCCCGCCGGCACAAACAATTAATTGCCTTGATTTGGTAAAGGAGCCCCAGTCGTGCTCCGTTACTATATGAACACAGATGCATGCATCTCAGGAACAGCATTGACACCCAAGACTGCTGGAGCTTCCTGCAGCTGCTATGTAGATCTACATTATGCAGTACAATAGGCTTTGTACTGCATGACGTAGATCTACGTCATTTTGGGTGAAGGCATTAAGATACCCATTTTTATTTAATAACACTTCTGCAAGGGATTGATTTGCAAGCAATGATTTATGGCATTTGACCACTATGTTGTAGTGTTATGCGTATAAACAGATTGTGGGAAAAGTGAGAAGTCTAATAGAGCACTAAGGTCTTAAGATATAAAACTCCTTACAACAGAATAGATCCTTTTGTTCTATTCAAAAGGTTAGAGAAATAAAAAAAGATTTAGTAAGGGCGCTCTAAGCTAAAGATATCTAGAAATTGTAGATGTATGTTCACAAAAATATTTAGGTGACACTCATCAAATATAAAATGTCTGGGAATTTTTTTTTTCCAATTAAATATTTTATTTACCTAAAAGTCACTAAAATAAACATAAGAAGTTGATAAAATGCAATAAAAATCGGGACGTCTCCCTGGACATACAACGCTCAATTCACAGGTCCTAATATCCATCTAGATAGTGCTTTTGCACAGTAATATATATATATAGGGAAGAAACAACTAAGAGTGACCGAGCCCTTTGTACAAGGAAATTGACATTGGTCTTGGGTACTGTATTGGGGGATGCGGCAGGCCCTCTGATGCATCGCCCTGATCTGTCTTTATTACAACATCTGCTTAACAATTGGCTCCGGTTCTAGCGACACTGGTCTTCAAGCTATTCACCAACAAAAGGCGGTCTCTCAATGGCAGCAATCTGCAGTTTCCCTACCTTGACCCGATCACTGTGCTGCCATAAATCTGGTCTTGGGTAAGGTCTCCTGAGATGTTTTATTTCACTGTGGGGCTCTGCTCCCGGGACACGGACTTCTCCACTATCCTATCGATCACGACAGTAATGTCCGAAATTGTGCATAAGTCCGTTTTACTCTTCTTCAGCACCTGAGAACTGTTTGTCATATATCTCCATACTAAACTCTTGTCCTGCTCCTATATGTTTTAAACATCTGCATTGAAAGCCCAGATAGAGGATAGTCAGTGAGTGGTCTAGACTGAAGGTCTCATTTTATGTATGTTTTTTATTCTTTCTCATACAATGTGAGGGATAACCCAGGGATCCTTAGCCATATTATATCCTACAGTACACCTCCATCACATAGATAGATCTACTACAATTTTCTCATCCCACCTAGTAATAGATAAATAGCAACATACATTTGGTACTGTGGGAGACACGAAGGGCACAGCGGGACTGGCCTATCTATCATTAAGCTCCCTCTTATTATGAGAGTGTATTATAGCAGGATGTGATAAGGGTCTTTGATCTATATATTATATTGGACATACACGTTAACGTTGTTATGGATGTGACTTTGTCTAGGATGTGTAGATTAATCTGTAGTTTAATACTTCCAGGTATTTATAATATTGTTTACCCACTCTGTTTACCCTCGCTTGTAGACCAATTATTTTGTGTGATAATGTATAGCTTTGAGTCACTTGCCCACGGTTATATGTACTTTATTATTTAGGTTTGACAGTACTTAACTTATTGATCACCATAATGATAGAACATATCCCATACACTATATGTCAATGAAACTATTTTCTGTGGACCTCATTTTTGCTCATGTCTTGATAATTTACTATATTTATCTGAGCCTTTTGCAATGTCTCTTAGCCCTGTAAATGTGTATATACGTATATATGTATATACCGGTATCACCTAAGATCTTGGTGCTCTCCATTAGGATAGCTTTGAGGTATTAGCTAGCTTTGAAGTATATATCTCTAGCATAGTTTATAGCCAGATATTGTTTTAAGTATATCCCCTTCTACTCTTTTATGGTGCACATCCCCCTTCCCCCATAATCTAAAACCCCTTCTCAACTTTAAAAAACCACGCCTCCCCTCCCCCTCTCAGAGCAGCTCTTGCCTGCTGTTAAATATTCCTATCCCCAGCATCAGATGGCACCTGATACGATGCTATTCCAAGCAATCTCAGATTACTCGTTTTTATTCTTGTTTATTCTCTAACTGGAATAGAGGTACCTCTCTATTAGTAATTCTAGGAGTACAATTTAATATTACTTCCTATCCACAAGAGACATACTCAATTATATCTACCTTTATAGAAATGGTGCCTTATGTCCTTAACAGGCTTTAGTGACTTATTCCCTTCTATTACCATCTGATGGAATACTACTTTTATAAAATTTAAAATGAGGTTTCAGACTTCTATGTCCTAAATGACTTCCTGCAGTATACATCAGTTATGGTACCTCCTCCCTGAACATTCATAAGGAATGTGTAATGTAATGTCATGGCGCATGACCCAGTTACCCTCTTTTTTGTCGCTGCACTTTGACTGTCATTATTCAAGGGGATAGCTACATAATAATTTACACAGAGTGGATATGTTTACCATAATTGTATATGCATGTTATTTCTTTTGATTGACACCTCGTTTGATATGTATATGCATGTTATTATTCTATTGAAATTGTCTTGTGGTCATACTTTATTGGTTGTTATCTCTCAAAACCTCAATAAAAATTTTTCAAAAAAACATAAAAAATTTGATTGAAAGACAGATGAATGCCCAGCCATCTGCCTTTGATAAGATTCAACATTCAGATCTGAAGCCTAAATCCAAATTTAATCCAATTCATTCCAAAGGTAATTACTTGGAAACGTTTGAAAAATTAGTCCTGGAGGACATTAAGAGATGTAACCCCCCAAACTTAAACAATATAATATGAGTATTAAAGAAAAAACAATTATAAATGATCTCCAAAAAAAACCAAAGAGATAACTATAAAACCAGCGGACAAGGGTGGGGGAATAGTCCTGATGGACACTAAAAACTATTTGACCGAGGCATACAGATTACTGAATGATACTAAGACATATAGAAGATTAGAATTTGATCCTACTGATAAATTTTCTCAAACACTTAATAAGATCCTAATAGAGGGCAAAAAATCTGTAATATTGACTGAGAAAGAATTTCAATTCTTAACCCCCAAATTCCCTAAAATCTTGATCTTCTATTTTCTTCCAAAAATCCACAAATGTTTAGCTAACCCCCCAAGTAGGCCTATTATTACAGGCATTGACTCTATATCAGCCAACCTTTCTAAATATGTGGATGGTTATCTACAAAAACATGTCCACAATTTAGATTCCCACTTGAGGGATTCCACACAAGTTTTAAATACCCTTAGTACATTAAAATGGGAAGATGACATGTTTCTGGCAACGTGTGACGTGACGTCACTATACACAGTGATGAATCACTCAAAAGGATTAGTTGACTATTTTTTAAAATAAGAGACACAAAAAAAAATTATTCACCAAAGCATTAAATTTATTTTGGAAGAAAATTATTTTTCCTTTAATGACAAGTTCTTTCTCCAGATCGAAGGAAGGGCTATGGGTACAAGGTTTGCACCTAGCTGTGCCAACTTATTTATGGGAGCTTGGGAAGCTGATTTTTTTGGCAATGGCAGCTATGATGCAAAACTTGTACTCTACAAGAGGTATATAGATGACCTTATTATGCTATTTGAAGAAATTAATAAAAACAGCTGTGGTTTACAATTTACCTATAACTATAGTAAAACTTCTGCTATATTCTTGGACTTAGAAATAATGACAATAAATAACCAATTAGAGACCAAAACACATTTTAAAAAAGTTGACTGCAATAATTACATCCATGCAAACAGTTGCCATTTAGACACTTGGAAAGATAACATCCCTATAGGTCAATGCCTTCGTATATGTAAGAACTGCTCCAGGACATTAGATTTTGAACAACAAGTTGAAATACTGGCAGAAAGATTAAATTCTAGAGGCTATAAAATTGAGAACACCAATAAGGCGATAGAAAGAGCGAAGAACACAAATAGAGAGTCTCTACAAAACAAAACAATACGAATAGTGACACAATGAACATACCATTTATAACTGATTATCATGCTGACCATAATCTGATTAGAACATTTTTCAGAAAACACTGGCATGAGATTGTAGGAGATAAAATCTCCAATAATCCTAGTTTTGTTTTTAAAAAAGCAACAAATTTAAAATCAATTTTAGCCCCCAGAGAACTGAGAAAACAAAATAAAAAAATTATGACCCAGATAGACTTATATGGGAATAAACTAGCAGGTTTTTTTTCATGTTACACATGTTAAGCCTGCAGTCATAGTAATAAAATTAAAAGTATAAAGATCAATAACTCAAAAGACATATTCCTAATAAAGGATGTGATAAGATGCACACACAAAAATCCTATAATATAAAAGGCCAAGTGTGTTTGTCCGAAGCTGTCATGCGCAGTAGAGACAGCACAAGGACAAACACACCTGGCCTTTGTGTCCCTAGCTGTCATCTGATCTGTGGCCGAAGTGGGCGTGACCACTGACCGGGCGTGAGTGGGGGTGTGGCCGGGCGTGAAGGGGCGTGGCCAGATGCTGTCACGCGATAGAGAGGAGAGAGATAGAGAGGGGAGAGAGAGAGAAAGGGAGAGAGAGAGGAGGGGGAGAGAGAGAGGAGGGGAGAGAGAGAGGAGGGGAGAGAGAGAGGAGAGGGAGAGAGGGGGAAGAGATGGGTGAGAAAGAGGGGGGAGAGAAAGAGAGAGAAGGGGGACAGAGAGAGGGGGGAGAGAGAGAGGGGGAGAGAGAGCAAAAGAGAGAGCGCAAAAGAGGGGGAGAGAGAGAGGAGGGGATAGAGAGAGGAGGGGGAGAGAGGAGGGGAGAGAAAGAGAGAGAGGGGGAAGAGATGGGGGAGAGAGAGGTGGGAGAGAAAGAGAGAGACGGTGAGAGAGAGAGGGGGAGAGAGACAGGGGGAGAGAGAGTGCAAAAGAGAGGGGAGGTGTCAGGGTTACTGTGCCTTTAAGCAGGGATTTGCATAGGAACTTTCTCATTGGTTGCCTAGGTTATAAGTTCCACCATTTCCTGTGGCTCCTTGCTTAGTATTTTGTAGTGTAATCTACCTTTACCTGAGCCCAGCTTGTGTTCCTATTGCAAGCCTCATTTTGGATTACAATTTAAAGTTTTTATCTATTCTCAGTGGAAGTGGACATTAACCTTTTTTCACCTACTTCTGAATTTGTTTGCCAGTTTTCAGAAAAGGAAGTCAGTGTGAATTTTTTGCTACAGTTTCCTAATTTCCACTAAACCTTTCTCACCTGCACTGTTACTTGTGCTGAATCAACACTGAATCTGCAGCAGCAGCTGCAAACTGCCACTTCTCCCTCTGCTGCAGCTAATTCAGCTAACAGAGCCTCAAGCATCAGACCGTAGATTGCCGCACAGATCAGCTCACTTCTCAATACTCTCCCCCTGCTTTGTTTGCAAGTACCTTTCAGGAGTAACGGCTATCATTGTCAGCTGACCGGAGGGCGGATTAATCAACCTGTACCGCAAGTATCTTTTGTTGCTTTTCTTACAAAGTATCATTTCCATATTTAGTTGAATAACTGCAAGCAAGTCTAATCCTCTTAAAGTGATACTCCTCAGTTAAATGTTACCATACTAAGAGGTGCTGTAAGACTTTGTGTTATAAAATCCTATTGGAGTTATAAGGATTACCAATTTCCTAAATTGACATTCTCAGCACTCTGTATCTTTGTATCTGTTTTCAGTCTGCAACATATTGATTGAAGTATTCGATAAACTGTTTATGCTATTATTTTTTACATACCTTATGTGTTTTCAGTGTTCTTAATTAAGGAACATTTGAATCAATCCACATTGGGATATTTGTCCATCATATTGATTTGCACTATTCTTGCTGGGATTTCACTCCTCAATAGTGAACTCATATTTGGAACAGTGTTACATTTAAAAATTTTTACTCTGCAATTGAGTTCCACAATCTAAAGTCAATTAAGTTTGAGATAACCTCACATAATACTAAGCCCGTCATGGAACTAGCAGAGCTTCCACAAATAGTATACAATTTATCCCAAAAGGTGGATCAGTTAGCCCAGGCTGTGCACGACCTACTGGTTGAAAATCAATCTCTAAGGGGTATTATCAGGGAGTCCATATCTCCACAACCCTCACAGGTACTACAAACCTCTGAACCATCGGTATCATTACCAGAACCTTTCTCCGGCAACAGGAAAAACTATAGACAGTTTAAAAATTCCTGCCACCTTCTATTTAATTTAAGACCTCGTAGCTACCCTACTGAGAGAATCAAGGTACTCAGTACCATTTCTTTTCTGAGAGGTGAGCCACGCACATGGGCAGATAATCTGTGCGAGCATAATGATCTGGCATTAGCCACTCTAACAGATCTCTTCAATGCAATGGATGAACTATTTCATGACACCGATGTCCAGATGTCTGCCGAAACATCTATGAGAAGCCTGAAACAAGGCAAAAGACCTGTTGAGGTCTACATAACCGATTTCAAACTGTATGCTGAAGACTCTCAATGGAGTCAAATTGCCTTATGTAACCAGTTTCGCTTAGGTCTTTCGGATGCATTAAAAGATGAGCTAGCCAGAATAGAGCTCCCAAAATCACTGGAGGCCATCATGAAAATTGCTCAACAATTAGACCGAAGACTACGCGAAAGGAAAGCTGAGAAATTTTCTACAGATGTGCATCCAAAGGGTTATAACATTCCAGCCATACCTTCAAATACTCAACCAAGAACCACTCCTACTCCTATGGAAATAGGTGCAGTCAGAGGGCCTCTGACTTCAGAAGAACGCTATCGCAGGAAAATAAAAAATCTCTGTATGTATTGTGCTAGTCCATCCCACTCAGTAAAAGATTGTCCCATACTTCAGAAAACTAAAAAAAGTAAGTTTTTACAAATTAATTCCTCTGTACAATCTTGCCGTTTGAATACATACGCTATGTTGTCCCTCTCCTTACAGTGGGAGCAAGATCAAGTGACGACTGACGCTATAATCGACTCTGGAGCTTATGGTTGTTTTATAGACCATACAAGAAAAAGAACTCAGTAGTGCTGAAAAACAGATGCGTGAGAAACCACTTAAGGTCAGCTAATAGTACGGTATATTCCAAACTGTATTCCAGCCTAGGGAATCTTTCATAGGTAACTGCATAGGCAGATTTATCAAGATTAATCCCCCACTGTTGCCCAAGCCTGCTTACTCTACCGGACACTTTGGGATCTACGATGCACGGGTACCTTATACCATCTCCGAGTGCTCGTCTCTTCACCGGCTCAGCTGCTTGGCGTCCTCGTGGGTCTGCAGATGTACAGCGTCTCTCCTTCTCGATGAGCGCTAGATCCTATTTGCTGGTAAAAGCGTCAATCAGCAGTAACCAATCCGTGAAAAGAACTGATGCTGAAAATTCACCAATGTCTATTAGCTGCAAACACACACCTCCCCACAGCTCAACAATCCAGGATTCACTGGCAAAATATAGAAATATAGAAAAGCGGTAGTCCTGGAGAGTATAATTTAAAACGTCTTTATTTCCAACTCAGATTAAAAACGAATGGCAATCACAAGTAAAAGCATAACAGGTGTGGCACTGTTTGGCTTACGCGTTTCGGCTGGGAGCCGTAGTCATAGCCTATAGTGCTATGTGACACACCTCTCTAAATACTCATACCTAAAATCCTATTGGTTAAAAAAAGAAACACACCTGTTAATTATCTACTCTATACACAGTGAAACTAATATATACATAACCTCCAAAGCAATTAAACCTTAACAAAATGTGCCAAGTACAGAATTCACTTATACAGGGAATAAGCATATTGCGGAATAAGAGATACACACCAAAACCTCAATGGAATAATACATAAAGGCAAAATAGAAATAGTGCGATATAAAATATGGAAAACTCAAAGAATACATTGTGTACCACTATTGGCTATGCATATTATCACTGCACCAAAGAATATGCGGGGTCAGAAAACAAAACGTGTATTACACATTGAAAGTTATATTACTATTCATGGTGGACCCTAACCCTGTAACATAACTATAAATCATAATAGTATGAAATAATGTAGGGTAAAATTTCTAAAACAGTGTTGCATGATTGTCCTAAGTATTCAAGGGTAAGGTATATATGGAAAAGGTGAAAATACCTAAATAGCACAAATGATTACAAGGTCCTAAAATGATAAATGTGACATGCATAGGAGAGGCTCACAGAGAGCTGAAAAGCCCTGAACAGTTACCACAAATTCATGATATCATATTTGGAGTTGAGACCATTTGGAATACGAGTGCCCATTGTAAAAATCCAATGTGCCTCTCTCAACTCCAGTATGCGATCTATGGAGCCACCCCTTTTAGGTCTGTGAACCCTTTCTATAGCGCTCCAGGAAAAGGAAGAAAGGTTACCTCCATGGTATACCCCAAAATGCTGGACTACAGGGGTACTCGATTTAACTGTAGTGAAAGAGGAAAGGTGTTCCCTAATTCTGGTGTTTACTTCTCTGGAGGTGAGACCTATGTATTGAATTTTACATGAGGAGCAATTAAGTACATAAATAACATTAGTACATGTACAATTTAAGAGTGTTTTGATGTTAAATGTTTTTCCTGTAACATAACTGGTAAATGTATTTCCAGTGCGTGCAAAGTCACACGGTTTGCATTTCCTATGGCCGCATTTATGCATGCCCTGATGTCTAATCCAAGCACAAGCGTCATTAGTCTTAGTGGGCAGCATAGTTGGGGATAGCTGGGAGCCCAATGTGGGACCTTTCCTATATGCACACCTAACACCACTTTTAACCGTTTCAATTAGTTTATCATCTGCGTTAAGAATTTTAAAGTGCTTGCGTATAATGGAACAAATATCATTGTATTGTCCACAATGTGTGGTGACAAACGTCACTCCATCAAAGGGCTTAGAATCATTTGTCTGCTTGTCTACCAAAAGACTGTCTCTGGTTTTGGAGCTCACCAAGTGTTTAGCCTTACGAATGGCTTTTATTGGATATCTGCGTTGTTGTAACCTAGATTCAAGGTCCCTGGCTAGAGTCTTGAAGTCACTGTCATCTGAACAGTTTCTTTTTAATCTGATCATCTCCCCTTTAGCAATTGCTTCTGGGACATGTTTCGGATGGCAACTAGTCCCGAATAGGACTGAATTCCCTGAGATGGGTTTCCTATAGGAAACTGTTTTAACTTTACCATCTGGGAGCCCTATAAGGGTAAGATCTAGAAAATTGGCACTTTTGTCATTAAATTCAAATGTAAATTTGAGATTCATGTCATTCGAATTCAGGGATGAACAGAATTCTAAAGCTTGCTGTTGGGTTCCTGTCCATATGAAGATCAAATCGTCTATATATCTTCTATATGTGGATATATAGACACGAAAAGGGTTACTATCTCCAAAGATGTGGAAGAACTCCCAGAATCCTAGGAACAGATTTGCATAAGATGGGGCAAATTTTGCCCCCATCGCTGTTCCACACCTTTGGAGATAGTACACCCCCTCGAACACAAAAAAGTTGTGTTTTATAGACCAACATGTTGTAAAAGCAAATAAAATACCTATTATTCTAAAGCATAACCCTGTCTCCATTCGTATGATAGATGGTTCCGCACCCAAAACAGGTCCTATAACACACCAAACTGTTCCTATCACTGTTAACATTAATGGTCACACTGAATTAATCTCTTTCAAGGTTTTAAGATCTCCTCTTTTCACTGTGGTTCTCGGTATTAAGTGGTTACAACAACACAACCCGCAGATTGTATTGTCCCCTTTCTCTATTCAGTTCAATTCTGATTACTGCTCACAGACTTGTTTGCCTAACCATAGCATACTTCAGACTGATCAACAGTCTGAAATTTATGTGCCTGAGATTCCATCACACTACTCTGACTTTGCTGATGTTTTTAGTAAAACCGAGGCTGAAAATCTTCCACCTCATCATCCGTATGATTGTCCAATCGAATTACTACCAGGTTCTACCATCCCATACGGACATCTCTACCCTATGAGCCAACCCGAATTAGTTCATCTAAAAGAGTATCTGGAAGAGAACCTCAAAAAAGGTTTCATCAGGACTTCGACCTCTCCTGCTGGCGCTGGGATGTTCTTTGTCCGAAACAAGGACTCTACACTTAGACCTATAATCGACTACCGGGAGCTGAATAAACGTACAATCAAGAACCGCTATCCTCTCCCTCTGATCCCGGAGTTGATTGAACGTTTATCTGAAGCAAAGATCTATACTAAACTTGACCTCAGGGGAGCGTATAACTTGGTGAGGATAAAGGAGGGCCAGGAATGGTTAACTGCTTTTAGAGCCAGGTACGGCCTATATGAGTATCTTGTAATGCCTTTTGGACTGTGCAATGCACCAGCTACTTTTCAGCACTTTATCAATGATGTGTTCAGGGATTTACTCGACGTCTGTTTAGTCATCTACCTAGACGATATCCTAATTTATTCTAAAGATCTGAATGAACACATCAAACATGTCCGGAAGGTATTATCACGGCTTAGAGAACATAAACTTTATGCCAAACTGGAAAAGTGTCTATTCCATACAGATCAAGTCTCTTTCCTTGGGTACAACATCTCTCCCACTGGGGTTACTATGCAAACACAAAAGGTTGAAGCAGTAAAGAACTGGACAGTTCCTAAATCCAGGAAAGACCTACAAAAATTCTTAGGGTTTGCGAACTACTACAGAAAATTTATTAAAGATTTCTCTAAAGTAGCCAAACCATTGACAACTTTGACCAGCACTAATGTACCTTATATTTGGAACGAAAAAGCAGATCTTGCTTTCAACTTACTAAAGACGAAGTTCACCTTTGCACCTATCTTGAACTTTCCGGATCCATCCTTGCAGTATATCTTAGAGGTTGATTCTTCGGATTTTGCTCTGGGGGCAGTTTTATCCCAACAAAAGTCCCTTAAGGATCCTATTCATCCCGTTTCATATTACTCCTTAATGATGACTTCCTCTGAAAGGAACTATTCCATCGGAGACAAGGAACTCCTTGCGATAAAACGTGCCTTAGAAAACTGGAGGCATCTCCTTGAAGGCACTAAATATCCAATCTTAATTTTAACAGACCACAGGAACCTAGTATACCTACAAACCAGTAAAACCTTATCTGCAAGACAGGTACGATGGAGTCTGTTCTCCCGTTTTAATTTCAACATAGTTTACCGACCAGCTTCAAGGAATGGCAAGGCAGACGCCCTGTCCCGTCTACCCGAAAGACTTACTCCACTAGATAGAGAGATTGAACCAATGGCTTGAACAATTTCTACGTTGCTATTGCTCTTACAACCAGACTGATTGGGTGAAATACCTATCAATGGCCGAATTCGCCAACCATAATGCTGTGAATACGTCTACGAAATATTCTCCCTTCTTCGCAAACTATGCTTTCCATCCAGATTTCGTAATTGCCTCTCCAGATGGTTTGAATTCACCCTCGATAGAAGATCTCCATGACTCTCTACAGCAGAATTTCCAGATTATACATGAGAACATTGAGAAAGCTCAACAGGTTCAAAAACATTACTATGACCTTCGAAGAAGGCCTCCTCCTCATTACACCGTGGGTGATCTTGTATGGCTATCTACCAAAAACCTGAAATTACAAATCCCTTGCAAGAAATTAGCCGGCTTATACATTGGACCTTATCCTATCATCCGTGTCATTAATGACAATGCTGTTACACACAAATTGCCTGACACTATGAAGATCCATCCTACATTCCATGTCTCACTTCTCAAACCATATACACCATCTAGAAGTTCCCTAACCCTATTACCACCACAGCCTCTCACCTTGGATCAGGATGTGTTTGAAGTTCATTCCCTACTGGATTCCAGACATAAAAAGGGAGAATTACAATATTTGGTACACTGGAAGGGTTATTCCTCAGAAGAAGACTCTTGGGAACCGGCTTCGAATCTGAATGCCCCTAGATTGGTTACTCTATTCCACAGAAGGCACCCGGACCGACCTAGACCGACAACTGTGGCACAGTTGCCTTAAGGGAGGGGTCATGTCAGGGTTACTGTGCCTTTAAGCAGGGATTTGCATAGGAACTTTCTCATTGGTTGCCTAGGTTATAAGTTCCACCATTTCCTGTGGCTCCTTGCTTAGTATTTTGTAGTGTTATCTACCTTTACCTGAGCCCAGCTTGTGTTCCTATTGCAAGCCTCATTTTGGATTACAATTTAAAGTTTTTATCTATTCTCAGTGGAAGTGGACATTAACCTTTTTTCACCTACTTCTGAATTTGTTTGCCAGTTTTCAGAAAAGGAAGTCAGTGTGAATTTTTTGCTACAGTTTCCTAATTTCCACTAAACCTCTCTCCCCTGCACTGTTACTTGTGCTGAATCAACACTGAATCTGCAGCAGCAGCTGCAAACTGCCACTTCTCCCTCTGCTGCAGAGAGAGAGCACAAAAGATATGGGGGAGAGAGAGAGCGCAAAAGAGAGAGGGAGAGAGAGAGAGCGCAAAAGAGAGGGAGAGAGAGCAAAAGAAAGGGGGAGAGAGAGCGCAAAAGAGAGGGGGGAGAGAGAGAGTGCAAAAGAGAGGGGGAGAGAGAGAGCTCAAAAGAGAGGGGGGAGTGAGCTCAAAAGAGAGGGGGAGAGAGAGAGCAAAAGAGAGGGGGGAGAGAGAGAGAGTGCAAAAGAGAGGGGGAGAGAGAGAGCGCAAAAGAGAGGGGGAGAGAGGGGAGAGAGAGCTCAAAAGAGAGGGGGGAGAGAGAGAGCTCAAAAGAGAGGGGAAGAGAGAGAGCAAAAGAGAGGGGGGAGAGAGAGCAAAAGAGAGGGGGAGGGAGAGAGCGCAAGGGGTGGGACCATTGTACTGCAAAAACTGGCCCGTGTGAACGGGCTTTAGGACTAGTGTAATATATATTTTAAAATGCATGTGTAACCTTTTCTATATTGGAGAGATGAAGAGAGCTGTCAGGGATAGGATTAGAGAACACCTATGCAATATTGAGAATGGAGTTGAAGATACCCATTTATATAAACACTTTAAAAAATTCACAAAGGTAATGTCAAAGACATCTTTTAATGGGGGATTCAAAAGGTTAAAAAACACTGGAGAGGTGGAGATATAGAAAAGAAATTGCTAATAAAGGAAGCTGAGTTAATTTATAAATTTGATACTGTATTCCCAAAAGGCCTGAATTGTGAGTTAGACCTATCACCTTTTCTTTTAGATTAAAATGCACTTGTTTTTAATTTATTCTGGTCCATATTAAATTATTTATTTTCACAAGTAGATTAATTTTGATTCACAAGTATAATTGTTGATTACACTTTATTCTTTTTTCATCCCTTTAACTCTGTGTCCACTTCAGATTACCATAGTATATTGTAATCCAAACACCCCTTATATATTGGAAAAATATTTCCATTATTACTCATTTTAGGAAATTTTAGTGTATCTTTATTATACAGGGAGTGCAGAATTATTAGGCAAGTTGTATTTTTGAGGATTAATTTTATTATTGAACAACAACCATGTTCTCAATGAACCCAAAAAACTCATTAATATCAAAGCTGAATAGTTTTGGAAGTAGTTTTTAGTTTGTTTTTAGTTATAGCTATTTTAGGGGGATATCTGTGTGTGCAGGTGACTATTACTGTGCATAATTATTAGGCAACTTAACAAAAAACAAATATATATCCATTTCAATTATTTATTTTTACCAGTGAAACCAATATAACATCTCAACATTCACAAATATACATTTCTGACATTCAAAAACAAAACAAAAACAAATCAGTGACCAATATAGCCACCTTTTTTTGCAAGGACACTCAAAAGCCTGCCATCCATGGATTCTGTCAGTGTTTTGATCTGTTCACCATCAACATTGCGTGCAGCAGCAACCACAGCCTCCCAGACACTGTTCAGAGAGGTGTACTGTTTTCCCTCCTTGTAAATCTCACAATTGATGATGGACCACAGGTTCTCAATGGAGTTCAGATCAGGTGACCAAGGAGGCCATGTCATTAGATTTTCTTCTTTTATACCCTTTCTTGCCAGCCACGCTGTGGAGTACTTGGACGCGTGTGATGGAGCATTGTCCTGCATGAAAATCATGTTTTTCTTGAAGGATGCAGACTTCTTCCTGTACCACTGCTTGAAGAAGGTGTCTTCCAGAAACTGGCAGTAGGACTGGGAGTTGAGCTTGACTCCATCCTCAACCCGAAAAGGCCCCACAAGCTCATCTTTGATGATACCAGCCAAAACCAGTACTCCACCTCCACCTTGCTGGCGTCTGAGTCGGACTGGAGCTCTCTGCCCTTTACCAATCCAGCCACGGGCCCATCCATCTGGCCCATCAAGACTCACTCTCATTTCATCAGTCCATAAAACCTTAGAAAAATCAGTCTTGAGATATTTCTTGGCCCAGTCTTGACGTTTCAGCTTGTGTGTCTTGTTCAGTGGTGGTCGTCTTTCAGCCTTTCTTACCTTGGCCATGTCTCTGAGTATTGCACACCTTGTGCTTTTGGGCACTCCAGTGATGTTGAATGAAACGCTTGATTGTTCGATGATCGCGCTTCAGAATCTTTGCAATTTTAAGAGTGCTACATCCCTCTGCAAGATATCTCACTATTTTTGACTTTTCTGAGCCTGTCAAGTCCTTCTTTTGACCCATTTTGCCAAAGGAAAGGAAGTTGCCTACTAATTATGCACACCTGATATAGGGTGTTGATGTCATTAGACCACACCCCTTCTCATTACAGAGATGCACATCACCTAATATGCTTAATTGGTAGTAGGCTTTCGAGCCTATACAGCTTGGAGTAAGACAACGTGCATAAAGAGGATGATGTGGTCAAAATACTCATTTGCCTAATAATTCTGCACTCCCTGTATGTCTAGAGGGCTATCTATGTAAGATTGAATTTATCCTGTATATTTTATTCTTTTAGAATGTATGATATAAACTGTATGTATATAGTATTATCAAGTGTTTCAGCAACAAAGTCTGTAACTAATCGTTAATTATTAAGGTCACCATCTGTATAAACACCTTATCTCTGCAAAGTTATTGGAGTAGCAAAGCATATAAGACTACACAATACCACCTTAACTCAGACGACTACAGGATTAACCAATGAGGATCAAGCTGCCCCTTTAAAAGAAGGATAAAAAATGGTCAAATTTATTCTTGATAAAGCTCAAAATGCATTGAATGCTGTGACCTCAAACCTTCCTTATATTTAAAGTTTGGCCATAATTCACAAGACTTTCATAACCCGGGTTATTGTATATTCTTTTAATCTGCAAACACCACAGTGCCTGCGTGCATAGCACTAAAGGGAGGCGAAGATTGTAATCACTCTCACTGAGAGTTTTGTATTAATCAAGAGTGGACAAGAGGTTTTCTTCTCCTGTTAGAGACTGACAGAAAAGGCGGGTTGGTTGGGCCGAGACGAGCCCCCCGAGTGTCATCCGTGATGTCAGACGCCAAAGTCACGAGGGGTGAACTCACGGACAACTGAGAAAATCAGCTTGGAGCAGACACGGAGTACTCTCCTCTTAGGAACATTGAAGATCAAGGTAAAAGCTTGATAACGTTTTATCGGATGGTATGAATAACAGCCTTCTTGCCTTATATATGTGACAGTAGTCATCTGTTCCCATCAGAATGGGACATTGCTTTTTACAAGCTTTGCTACTCATCACAAACTTTTACACCAAATGTGTTTCTACAAAGACACCTGTTGCCTTGTAAGTTGTTTTGTATTCATCATGTGCTCAACTTATTTTGTACACTTATACATCTATTATAACTCTCTCTCTCTCTATATATATATATATATATATATATATATATATATATATTTTCTACTGTGCAAAAGCACTATCTAGATGGATATTAGGACCTTATGGATGTGAATTGAGCGTTGTATGTCCAGGGAGACTTCCCGATTTTTATTGCATTTTATCAACTTCTTAAATAAATAAAATATTTAATTGGAAAAAAAAATTCCCAGACATTTTATATTTGCAAGTGTCACCTAAGTATTTACAATTTCTAGATATCTTTAGCTTAGAGCACCCTTACTAAATCTTTTTTATTTCTATAAACAGATTGTGCTCTGCTTCCCATCATCAACCTTCTTCCTCCAGGAAGCTAAAATATTTTCTCAGTGTGCAAATTAAAAATAATTTTATGCATATCTTTTCTTATATCCATCTGTTTCACTACTGTACATGTGTAAAAGGGTTAAATTAAAAATGTCAAACTGACTCTAGGGAAATACTCTGGGGTGTATAGTTTCTCCAAATATATACTTTTGTTTAACAGTTTTGAAATAGGTGACCGCTATTAAGCTTAAAGTACAAGCATATAAAACGTTAGCGTTATACCAATAATTCTATCTTTGTAATATTTGTCCAATATTTGATATAAATTACTTGGAAACCTAGACATATGGGGTATTGCTAAAATCACAACAACATAATTAATTTATTTGTAGGCATTTTTCTATTTCTTTTTTTTTTTACCCATTAAATCTCTATTTATTCTTGTTTTATGTACCCATATTATATAGTAGTGTAGTATCACAGGGAAAAAAACAGTTTATAATATCTATGGTTGCACTTAAGAGAGCAATTAATTATGGTGAAAATATACTATGTGAAAATGCCAAAATTGCCTGTGTCAAGAATGGAATCTGGGGGAAAAAAAAACTGTTTCCTTAAGGTGTAAAAAATAAATTATTTTTGAAAACACATACACAGGGCCAAAAAAATATTATCTTATTATTTAAAAAAAAAAAAAAAAAATTATGTTTAAAATGTTTACTTCATATGAGATTAGTTATATAGGGGTAGATGCCTGGGTGTGTGGAAAGGAGGGAAGTTGGCCCCTACTTAAATTTAATATCCAATCATAACCCAACTGAGTTAGTTTTTGATTCCAGTCAGTCATCACGTTTAAAATCATATGGAACTGGTGTGTACAAAAGGTAATCTCTCCTGTTTCACATGTTGTCACAAGTATAATTTTGTTTAAGGTATTTTATCTTCTTTGCCCCTCAACGATAAATCGGTGGATATGAGAATGAGTAGATGTATTTCTCCTTAGTGCTTTATTTTTTTCTGATCTAGTTTTGTTATTCTTTTTAATCAGTGAACTAAAAATCAGTGAAAAAGTAAATAAACATATACAAAACATAACAATGGAGTGTACTCTCAAACTGGACCGGGTACACATCCTATGACCCTGCAAAATGCACAGCCCTGGGTGCTCAATAACACTCACAGTCAGCTGCACAGTTTCCAGAGACTTAGTCAGTTAACCCCAGACAAGTCTGGGTGCAAAGCCCATAGGGCTGTTTTCCTCCCCTTTTGGTTCCAGTTTTCTGCACTGTGTTTTTGCCCTCCCACTCTTCCCTATGTTTGTGCTGTTCTTTTTCTGCAGGTGCAGTGGAGGCACTGAGGCATGATGGCTTTTTAGGGTTGCTGTTAGTTACTGAGGCTGGAGTCTGATTAGTTGAACTTTCTCCTTTAAGCCCTTGGCCCTTAATTTTTCTCACATCGGTTTTGGTCTGCTGTATGGCTTGCCTTGCCATTATCCCTTATGGGTTTGGGATGTGCTATTATCCTCTAGTAGTGGGAGGCCTAATTTGAGGGCAGAGCTCTTAGGAGGTGACGTTCAAGCTAATGGGTAGAGTAATGTCCCTGGGTGCTGGTCTAGGGGTTCTGAGTGTTGAATGTGCTCCTCTAGGGCTTTGCTACTCCTTGGAGGCAGGGCTTGGCAGAGATCCTGCATAATGTATAGGGCCTTGTTCTCTTGCTCTTTGGGGTTTTAGGTTAGGATGCTCAGCTGCCACCACCTGTGTCAAAGACTTCGAGAAAAGTCTTAGATTTTAAGTTATTAAGTTATTTAAAGTTTATTAATAAAAGTGACCATGACCGATCTTCCCTCCATCTCCGTGTCAGTGTCTTATGTTGGGAAGTAAAAGTTTAGTTAATTAAAGGGACAGTCAAGCCAAAAAAAATCTTTAATGATTTAAATAGGGAATGTAATTTTAAACAACTTTCCAATTCACTTTTATCACCAATTTTGTTTTCTTCTCTTAGTATTCTTAGTTGAAAGCTAAACTTAGGAGGTTCATATGCTAATTTCTTAGACCTTGAAGACTGCCTCTAATCTGAATGCATTTTGAACACTAGAGGGCATTAGGTTATGTGTTTCATATAGATAACATTGAGGCAGACCACAAAACACGATTCCACTGTGCAACTGTCCACCTCAGATGAGACCAAGCCCAGAGAAGTCGGCTGCACTTCTGGAGAGTGTTGATGTATGGCTTCTGCTTTGCATAGTAAAGCCTTAACTTGCATATGTGGATGCAGCGGCAAAAGGTGACAAAGGTTTACCAAAGTATTCCCGAGCCCATGTCAGAATATCCAGGATATCAGGATGTCTGAGGGATCGGACATCACATACATTTAGAAGTGGTTTTTGGCCTTGCCCTTTACGCTTCGAGATTGTACCAGATTCCTTAAATATTATATTATATATTATATTGTGCACTGTAGAAAGTGAAATGCCCAAAATCCTACCAATTTGTCTTTGGGGAATGTTGTTCTCAAAGTGTTGGATTATTCGCTGAGGCATCTGTTGGCAGATTGGCGAGCCTCAACTCATCCTTGCTCTTTAAGGACTAGGCCTTTTTTGGAGGCTCCTTATTTACTATGATTATACGATTGCCTCACCTGTTTCACATCATCTTCTTTTTTCAACTTATCATGTCGCTATTAGTCCTAAATTTCCCCTTTCCCAACTTTTTTGGAACGTGTTGCAGTCATCAGATTTGAAATGAGTGTATATTTTCAAAAAGACATTAAATTCACAAAGCAAAACATCAACTTATGTGTTAATAATGTGTTTTCAATATAGTACAGGGTGAATTAAATTTTCAAATGACTCTTTTTGTTTGTTTTTTTTGCATTTTCCATACTATACCAACTTTTTTCGGAATTGGGGTTGTACACTAAAATGGTTTTGGCATGGAGGTATTAAAAGCTTTAGCAGTGAAAATGGTTCAAATTAGTGTTGCAGTTAGGGTTAAAGTTAGGCATACCTTTTAACATTTGAGAATTTTAACCCTGGTGTGGGTACAAGGATATAAGTAGCTGCTCACTGGAATTGCAACTTTACAATTATGACAATGATAGTGGAGTAACATTTTAAACTGCTCTAGTCTGTATGCAACATTTCAAAAGTAAATTACAGCTTGTAATGCCAGCAGGGCCAACTCAGCCTTTCATCCTTCTGAGGTCAATAAATTGAGTTACCATTAAGTTTAGTAATAATAACACCTATTACTTCTTGACTGCTGACAGACACATAAATGGGTATTACATTTAAAATGTTTCTGTCATGCATGTGAAAGAGCAGCGGTATATAAAAAGCCAGTTAATCATTATAAAATATTTTTTGCATTAAATGAGCTAAGTAAAGGCTGATCCAATTGATATTGAAACTAAGGTTTAATGCATATTTGCACATAACTGATATGCAAGTACTATTTATTCATTGGTTGATAAAGATAATGCACACAGATTTATTGGTAAAAGAGGAACAGTCCTCCCCAACGTATTTTTTAGCACAGAAATAAGTGTGTGTGTTGGGGGAGGGTATTATCTTTTTCTTTAAATTAATACGTTTTAAAATATCCTTGAGATTGTGTTTTTATTATGCATTTATTGAGTTATTTCCTCTGGTTGTCTCATTCTGCCTGGCTGCATCCTCTGTTCAGTGCAAGCTCCACCAATGTAGACCCAAGCCCACAAATCCTACCACTATACAATACAATTTGATATATTTAAACATATTTTGTACAGCACATCTTTTGAATGTTTTAACTTAAGCCCCGCCCAATAGGTCAAGTTAAATTTCAGAATCTAACTCGCCACACTTCTGCAAATTCTCACATCATGAACATAAATATGAATACTGTAAATTTATAAATCAATAAAACAAAACAAACAAAATATATATATATAAAAAAGAGTATTCTTCCCAACTCATCTTCTTTATAAATATCCCTTTTTTTAAGAGTGAATCCTCCTAGTGCTAAATGTGCCCCACTTTTACCCACAGATCTGATGCCAAACCAAATTTACCATTTCTGTGTGTTTTATTTATTAGTCCTTAAGAATGAAAAGAATCATATAAATGTGTTATGCAGTAGATGGTTTTTTTTGAGAAATGAGCACATACACACACTGGTGGAAAGCATAACATTTAGTATAAGGGATGAAAAAAAAACAAATAAGGAAAAGTAGCAAATAATGGTATCAATGTCATCTTTTTCTGCTCTCTTACGGCTAGATTTAGAGTTTGGCGTTAGCCATCAAAACCAGCGTTAGAGGCTCCTAATGCTGGTTTTGGGCTACCGTTGGTATTTAGAGTCAGTCAGGAAAGGGTCTAACGCTCACTTTGCAGCCGCGACTTTTCCATACCGCAGATCCCCCTACGCCATTTGCGTATACAATCTTTTCAATGGGATCTTTCTAACGCTGGTATTTAGAGTCGTGGCTAAAGTGAGCGTTAGAAATCTAACGACAAAACTCCAGCCGCAGCAAAAAGCCAGGAGTTAAGAGCTTTCTGGGCTAATGCCGGTTCATAAAGCTCTTAACTACTGTGCTCTAAAGTACACTAACACCCATAAACTACCTATGCACCCTAAACCAAGGCCCCCCCACATCGCCGCCACTCTATTAAAAAAAATTAACCCCTAATCTGCCGACCGCACACCGCCGCTACCTACGTTATCCCTATGTACCCCTAATCTGCTGCCCCTAACACCGCCGACCCCTATATTATATTTATTAACCCCTAATCTGCCGCCCTCAATGTCGCCTCCACCTACCTATAATTATTAACCCCTAATCTGCCGACCGGACCTCACCGCTACTCTAATAAATCTATTAACCCCTAAAGCTAAGTCTAACCCTAACCCTAACACCCCCCTAAATTAAATATAATTTAAATCTAACTAAATAAATTAACTCTTATTAAATAAATTATTCCTATTTAAAGCTAAATACTTACCTGTAAAATAAATCCTAATATAGCTACAATATAAATTATGATTATATTGTAGCTATTTTAAGATTAATATTTATTTTACAGGCAACTTTGTATTTATTTTAGCCAGGTACAAAAGCTATTAAATAGTTAATAACTATTTAATAGTTACCTAGTTAAAATAATTACAAAATTACCTGTAAAATAAATCCTAACCTAAGTTACAATTAAACCTAACACTACACTATCAATAAATTAATTAAATAAAATACCTACAATTATCTACAATTAAACCTAATACTACACTATCAATAAATTAATTAAATACAATACCTACAAATAAATACAATTAAATAAGCTAACTAAAGTACAAAAAATAAAAAAGAACTAAGTTACAAAAAATAAAAAAATATTTACAAACATTAGAAAAATATTACAACAATTTTAAGCTAATTACACCTACTCTAAGCCCCCTAATAAAATATCAAAGCCCCCCAAAATAAAAAAAATGCCCTACCCTATTCTAAAATAAAAATAGAAAAGCTCTTTTACCTTACCAGCCCTTAAAAGGGCCTTTTTGCGGGACATGCCTCAAAGAATTCAGCTCTTTTGCCTGGAAAAAAAAACATACAATACCCCCCCCAACATTACAACCCACCACTCACATACCCCTAATCTAACCCAAACCCCCCTGAAATAAACCTAACACTAAGCCCCTGAAGATCTTCCTACCTTATCTTCACCACGCCGGGTATCACCGATCAGTCCAGGCTCCAATGTCTTGATCCAATCCCAAGCGGGGGCTGAAGACGTCCATCCTCCGGATGAAGTCTTGATCCAAGCCCAAGCGGGGGCTGAAGACGTCCATCCTCCGGCTGAAGTCTTGATCCAAGCGGAGGTTGAAAAAGTCCATCATCGGGCAGAAGACTTCATCCTATCCGGGCAGAAGAGGACATCCGGACCGGCAAACATCTTCATCCAAGCGGCATCTTCTATCTTCTTCCATCCGACGACAATCGGCTCCATCTTCAAGACCTCCGGCGCGGATCCATCCTCTTCTTCCGACGACTAGACGACGAATGAAGGTTCCTTTAAGGGATGTCATCCAAGATGGCGTCCCTCGAATTCCAATTGGCTGATAGGATTCTATCAGCCAATCGGAATTAAGGTAGGAAAATTCTGATTGGCTGATGGAATCAGCCAATCAGATTCAAGTTCAATCCGATTGGCTGATCCAATCAGCCAATCAGATTGAGCTTGCATTCTATTTGCTGTTCCAATCAGCCAATAGAATGCAAGCTCAATCTGATTGGCTGATCCAATCAGCCAATCGGATTGAACTTGAATCTGATTGGCTGTTCAATCAGCCAATCAGATTTTTTCTACCTTAATTCCGATTGGCTGATAGAATCCTATCAGCCAATCGGAATTTGAGGGTCGCCATCTTGGATGACGTCCCTTTAAGGAACCTTCATTCATCGTCTAGTAGTCGGAAGAAGAGGATGGATCCGCGCCGGAGGTCTTGAAGATGGAGCCGCTCGTCGTCAGATGGAAGAAGATAGAAAATGCCGCTTGGATAAAGATGTTTGCCGGTCCGGATGTCCTCTTCTGCCCGGATAGGATGAAGACTTCTGCCCGATGATGGACTTCTTCAGCCGCCGCTTGGATCAAGACTTCAGCCGGAGGATGGACGTCTTCAGCCCCCGCTTGGGCTTGGATCAAGACTTCAGCCGGAGGATGGACATCTTCAGCCCCCGCTTGGGCTTGGATTAAGACATCGGAGCCTGGACCGATCGGTGATACCCGGCGTGGTGAAGATATGGTAGGAAGATCTTCAGGGGCTTAGTGTTAGGTTTATTTAAGGGGGGTTTGGGTTAGATTAGGGGTATGTGGGTGGTGGGTTGTAATGTTGGCGGGGGGTATTGTATGTTTTTTTCCAGGCAAAAGAGCTGAATTCTTTGGGGCATGCCCCGCAAAAGGCCCTTTTAAGGGCTGGTAAGGTAAAAGAGCTTTTCTATTTTTATTTTAGAACAGGGTAGGGCATTTTTTATTTTGGGGGGCTTTGTTATTTTATTAGGTTGCTTAGAGTAGGTGTAATTAGCTTAAAATTGTTGTAATATTTTTCTAATGTTTGTAAATATTTTTTTATTTTTTGTGACTTAGTTCTTTTTTATTTTTTGTACTTTAGTTAGTTTATTTAATTGTATTTATTTGTAGGTATTGTATTTAATTAATTTATTGATAGTGTAGTGTTAGGTTTAATTGTAACTTAGGTTAGGATTTATTTTACAGGTAATTTTGTAATTATTTTAACTAGGTAACTATTAAATAGTTATTAACTATTTAATAGATATTGTACCTGGTTAAAATAAATACAAAGTTGCCTGTAAAATAAATATTAATCCTAAAATAGCTACAATATAATTATAATTTATATTGTAGCTATATTAGGATTTATTTTACAGTTAAGTATTTAGCTTTAAATAGGAATAATTTATTTAATAAGAGTTAATTTATTTCGTTAGATTTAAATTATATTTAATTTAGGGGGGTGTTAGGGTTAGGGTTAGACTTAGCTTTAGGGGTTAATACATTTATTAGAGTAGCGGCGAGGTCTGGTCAGCAGATTAGGGGTTAATAATTGTAGGTAGGTGGAGGCGACGTTGGGGGTGGCAGATTAGGGGTTAATAAATATAATATAGGGGTCGGCGGTGTTAGGGGCAGCAGATTAGGGGTTCATAGGGATAACGTAGGTTGTGGCGGTGTACGGAGCGGCATATTAGGGGTTAATTGTATAATGCAGGTTTCAGCGATAGCGGGGGCGGCAGATTAGGGGTTAATAAGTGTAAGGTTAGGGGTGTTTAGACTCGGGGTACATGTTAGGGTGTTAGGTGCAGACATAGAAAGTGTTTTACCATAGGAAACAATGGGGCTGCGTTAGGAGATGAACGCTGCTTTTTTGCAGGTGTTAGGTTTTTTTTTAGCTCAAACTGCCCCATTGTTTCCTATGGGGGAATCGTGCACGAGCACGTTTTTGAAGCTGGCCGCGTCTGTAAGCACCGCTGGTATTGAGAGTTGCAGTGGCGGTAAATTATGCTCTACGCTCCCTTTTTGGAGCCTAACGCAGCCCTTCTGTGAACTCTAAATACCAGCAGTATTTAAAAGGTGGGGGGGGGGAAAGCCAGCGTTAGCTACGTGGGTCGTTACCGACAAAACTCTAAATCTAGCCGTTAGTTTTTTTATGTACATGAGAATATGAAAAATGGAAATACTAGAAATATTAAACACTTTGAGATTGTTAATGGTTTATTTTTTTGTAGTAAACATTTTGCAATATCATTTTTATTTGGAAAATGCAGACTGCAGACTTAAAACTTCTATATTACACACATTCATTGGTTACTAGTGCACTGACAAGTAACACACAAAAACCAATACAAGAATTTGTTGTGTAAAAAAAAATGTGTTTTCTTTCATCTAGTATTAAGTCATTGAGTCACTCAAGAGCATCTTAAAATTAAATTAAAATAGAATCTAGCGCTACTGTTACAAGCCAGCAGCAGCACTTTTTAAAAACATATTCTTTTATCACTCTCTTTGTCTCCCTTCTTCCTTCAGTTACTCGTATCTCTTTCTGGCTGCATTCTCTCTCTCTCTCTGTAAATACAAATAAAAAAAAAACCTGAAAGGCATGTGCCTTTAATACATTTTGACCCATCATGTAACGGGGCAAGGACTGGCCAAGAGCAAAATTGAAACTTACATACTTACAGGCTAGCAGAAGAATCAACTGGAAAGTTAATTGCTGAATTGTTATTAAAAAGTGTAAATTAGAAGTCGCCCTGCCTTTAAGTAACAGTTTTAACCACATAAATGAATCAACAAGCTTTTTTTCTTACATGAATTTGAGGGGCGGCTCATTTATTTTATTTTGAATATATACAGTATGCCTACTGCTGGCACATTTCTAATTGGCATTAATAAAGGTTTCTATTTTTCTAATTGAGGCTGGACTCCAACTTTTTGGATTGAATTGCATTTAGGAGTTGGCAAGCCCTGGACTCCGTGCCTTCTAATTGGTGGGTGCTATTCCCCTGAAATATATAATTACATTTCTAAATGTTTCCAATCTGACTTACCAAGGAAGGAAACCTGTGTCATAAAATGCTGGTGGCTGTGTCATGGGCATTGTGATAAGTTTTTGAAGGCAGTTTTGCCTAGAGGCATTTTACTATACGTCTGTCTATGTGAGTGATTTTAAAAATCATCTGATTTTTTTGCTTTTGGCGTTTTGTTTTTTTAAAATTTTATTTTAAAAGCATTATCCTCCATCTTGGGTGTGCCTTTACAGCAATAGCAATCTCTCTAGCTTTTTAGTATTAAGGTTTTCCATTGTATGATATCTACTAATTGTACAGTGAAAAGTAATTTACAGATATACAGGTATACCCCGCTCATACAGCGGGTTAGGGACCGGAGCCCCGCTGTAAAGTGAAAACCGCCTTAAAGTGAAACAAGGCAGTTTTAGCTTTCTTTTCACTTGCCAGTATGTTTAAAAACATGTTTAAACTAACATATATTAGAGGTGCAATATTGCTATGTTTAGTTTAACACTAGCTCAGCACAGTATTCAATAAATACTGTACCTGTAAAATAGTGACAATTACTGTAGTAAAATTTGCCAGACTATAACACTGAGACACAGATTGCACTGTAATGCTGTAAACAAAGTGAACTGCACATAACAACATGGTGTCAATCACTTTTCTCACAATCTCACGAAGATTACAGCACTGTTTCAAATATTTGGAGGTTGAACTTCAGCTCCACAAAGCGCTGTATTAGTGAAGCGCTGTAAAGTGAAGCGCTGTAAAGTGAGGTATACCTGTATATTATTTGAACTGTTACTATACAGAAACTATTTTTTGTTTAAATGAAGGCACAGTCTATGCTGTGTAAACATACTTTGAATGCACACTGCCCCCACTCCGAGATCTGAGATTACTGGCAATGTTGGTGGACTACTGCTGAAACTGGGATATACATTTATGTCTACACCTAACACCCTAACATGAACCCAGAGTCTAAACACCCCTAATCTTACACTTATTAACCCCTAATCTGCCGCCCCGACATTGCCGACACCTACATTCTATTTATTAACCCCTAATCTGCCGCCCCCAATGTCGCTGCAACCTACCTACACTTCTTAACCCCTAATCTGCCGCCCAAAAGTCGCCGCCACTATATTAAAGTTATTAACCCCTGAATCTAAGTCTACTAACACCCCCTTACTTAAATATAATTTAGATAAATCTAAATAAAATTACTATTATTACCTAAATAATTCCTATTTAAACCTAAATACTTACCTATAAAATAAACCCTAAGCTAGCTACAATATAACTAATAGTTACATTGTAGTTAGCTTAGGGTTTATTTTTATTTTACAGGCAAGTTTGTATTTATTTTAACTAGGTAGAATAGTTACTAAATAGTTATTAAATATTTAATAACTACCTAGTTAAAATAAAGACTAATTTACCTGTAAAATAAAAACCTAACCTAAGTTACAAATACACCTAACACTACACTATAATTAAATTAATTCCCTAAATTAAATACAATTAAATATAAATAAATAAAATTATCTTAAGTACAAACCCCCCCACTAAATTACAGAAAATAATAAACAAATTATAAGATTTTTAAACTAATTTCACCTAATCTAATCCCCCTAACAAAATAAAAAAGCCCCCCCCCCCCCAATAAAAAAGCCCTACCCTACACTAAATTACAAATAGCCATTAAAAGGGCCTTTTGAGGGGCATTGCCCCAAAGTAATCAGCTCTTTTACCTTTAAAAAAAATTACAAATCCCCCCCAACAATAAAACCCACCACCCACACAACCAACCCTACTCTAAAACCCACCCAATACCCCCTTAAAAAAAACTAACACTAACCCCTTGAAGTCTTCACCCAACCGGGCCGAAGTCCTCAACGAAGCCGGGAGAAGTCTTCATCCATGCCAGGCGAAGTGGTCTTCCAGACGGCAGAAGTCTTCATCCAGACGGCATCTTCTATCTTCATCCATCCGGCGCGGAGCAGGTCCATCTTCAAGACATCCGGCGTGGAGCATCCTCTTCCATCGAAGTCTTCTTACTAAATGATGGTTCCTTTAAGTGACGTCATCCAAGATGGCGTCCCTTCAATTCCGATTGGCTTATAGAATTCTACCAGCCAATCGGAATTAAGGTAGAAAAAATCCTATTGGCTGATGCAATCAGCCAATAGGATTGAGCTGGCATTCTATTGGCTGATTGGAACAACCAATAGAATGCCAGCTCAATCCTATTGGCTGATTGGATCAGCCAATAGGATTGAAGTTCAATCCTATTGGCTGATTGCATCAGCCAATAGGATTTTTTCTACCTTAATTCCGATTGGCTGATAGAATTCTATCAGCCAATCGGAATTGAAGGGACGCCATCTTGAATGACGTCACTTAAAGGAACCGTCATTTAGTAAGAAGACTTCGATGGAAGAGGATGCTCCGCGCCGGATGTCTTGAAGATGGACCCACTCCGTGCCAGATGGATGAAGATAGAAGATGCTGTCTGGATGAAGACTTCTGCAAATCTGGAGGACCATTTCGCCTGGCTTGGATGAAGACTTATCCCGGCTTTGTTGAGGACTTCGGCCCAGTTGGGTGAAGACTTCTCCCAGTAAGGTGATCTTCAAGGGGTTAGTGTTAGTTTTTTTTTAATGGGGTATTGGATGGGTTTTAGAGTAGGGTTGGTTGTGTGGGTGGTGGGTTTTAATGTTGGGGGGGATTTGTACTTTTTATTACAGGTAAAAGAGCTGATTACTTTGGGGCAATGCCCTGCAAAAGGCCCTTTTAAGGGCTATTTGTAATTTAGTGTAGGGTAGGGCTTTTTTATTTTGGGGGGGGCTTTTTGATTTTGTTAGGGGGATTAGATTAGGTGTAATTAGCTTAAAAATCTTGTAAATAATATATTTATTATAGTGGTGGTAATGTCCGGTTTGGCAGATTAGGGGTTAAAAAATTATTTTAGTGTTTGCGATGTTGGAGGGCCTCGGTTTAGGGGTTAATAGGTAGTTTATGGGTGTTAGTGTACTTTTTAGCACTTTAGTTAAGAGTTTTATGCTACGGCGTTGTAGTGTAAAACTCTTAACTACTGACTTTAAAATGCGGTACCAGTCTTGACAGGAGAGGGTGTACCACTTTTTGGCAGACTCGTAATACCGGCGCTATGCAAGTCCCATTGAAAATATAGGATACGCAATTGATGTAAGTGGATTTGCGGTATTTCCAAGTCTGGCCAAAAAAGTGAGCGGTACACCTGTACCTGCAAGACTCGTAATACCAGTGGGCATTAAAAAGCAGCGTTAGGACAGGCCAACGTTTCTTTTTAAGCCTAACGCCAAACTCGTAATCTAGACGATATTTTTGTAAAAAATGTTTAGCATATTATTCATGCTAATCCTTGCTTCAAATACGTCCTTCTTTCTAACATTTATTTACTGTATAATGTCCCTTTAAAGCAGTCAACTATACACAAAATGATTGCATTGCCACTATACTAATCCATATAGAAGTTTAATTAAATTTGAATTTAATAAGGAATGGTTTCTGATGGTTTGTAAATAAATGCACTAATACTGGATATTAAAAAAAGTCAAATATCTATGTGGAAGGCATTAAACTAAGCATAGATTGTTTGGAGATTCTCTGTAATATTCATGAACAGAACACTGAGCAGACTGGAAAAAACTAGGGTAACAGCTGTCTTGGCTGAATGGAAAGGGTGTGTCTTAGGATTTTAGCTGTGTAACAGGAAATGTGGGAAATATCATAAATCAGGATTTACTGACTGGGGTTTTTGTATGGGGTACAACAAAATGGATTGAATATCAGGAGCGAGTACAAGACTCTTTTAAATTGCCAGCACCTGCCTGGAAAGGGAGACTAATTTAAAGCCTGCCCCAAATTAAAATTTGTAAGTTTCAGCAGTCTTGGAAAAAAATTAAAAAAAAATAGTTTGGAGAAGGCAAAGCTGACTCAGTGCAAGAAAAAAAAAGAGGTGAAGAGAAAATGCTTGTCAAGACATTGGGGTTTGCCAAACATGCCATGTTTGAAAGATTACTCCTTATATTAAAATGGGGAGGGCAATTTGTAGCTTAACTCACTGAATCCTAGTGAGTTTTTTTTCACTCTTGGAAATACATGAAATGCATGTCCAAAATTGCCATAATTTCTACAGGGCTTAAATGCAACACTATGCTAAATTCACTAACATGTCTCTCCAGGTTTTCGTGCTCACCATCTTCTAAACAATAAATATTTTGCTAACAAAATGGCAAGTTGTGTCTGCTCCAGCAAGGCTGTTGAAAAACAATTACGGCAAACAAGATTTTAATGCATTCTAAATGTTTTCACCCAAATAGTATGTTAATTTTTTGCAAGACTGCAAAAAACTATTGTAATTACAAGGGGTTTCTGTCCCTTTAAAGGGATATTCTAACCTTTGTGTTACTTATTATGGGTCGATCACAATCCTATCCAGTCCCGATAACTCGCTTTTAGGTTCAGACAACATGGGAAGCGTGTTTTTGGGTGATCACGATTCAAAATGTATAAGAGTCCACAGTTGTGAACACATTTTCAATGGCAAAGTTCCCAAAAATTTGTTTTTGGTTGTTAAAGGGACAGTCAACCCAAAAATCGTTATATGTTTTATATATATATATAAAGTTTCCAGAGATCATTATTTACAAATGTAGCCCAGTTTTGTAATATATTGCGTTTGCAAGTAAAAGCACTTACTGTTCGCGCTGCTGCCGTTTGAAAATGTCCGTCTGGCCCCTCCCCTATTTCGTCATCAGTGACATCATCATCTTCTTGTGATCCCTGTAATTTTTCTATAGTCCTCATAACCTGCTTTAGCGCATGCACAATGCGCCTATTGTACTGAAGGGGAACGAGACACAAATACTAGATGCAGCTACCATTCATAGGACCTTGAAAGTTGCAGGTTAGCAGCACACACTCGGCACACAATACATTTTCTTTTTAACCTCAGGATTAAATATAGGGGAAACAAGAGTACAGTCATCAGTAGAAATAAATAATGCATGGAAACAGGTAACAACCAATGAGGTTGGTCTGACAGCCAGGTAAGAAACAAGAGAGTCCAGTAAAGTGAAAGCTGGGACCCAATAATCTGTCTTGTGATTCTGTTTATCATTCTCTCACATCTCTGTATTTTTACGGAACTACTTGTCAATCTAGATTAGGGCGACAGATCTAGGCTACATTTTGTAACTATCAGAAGTGATTAGTGTGAGTTGATTGAAATCGGATCATACATCTCACTCTACGAGCAGCTCCCGTTTGCAAAAGCGCTCACTCCTGTTGCTCACAAACAGATAAGAAGATCACTCAGATGAAAACGTTTAAGAACTGTGAAAATTAAAAGCAGTTTGCAAGATTTTGTTTACACTGCTGCATTGATTTAATATAATTCTTATACTATATATTTTTACACTGCTGCATTGATTTAATATAATTCCTATACTATATATTTTTACACTGCTGCATTGATTTAATATAATTCTTATACTATATATTTTTACACTGCTGCATTTATTTAATATAATTCTTATACTATATATTTTTACACTGCTGCATTGATTTAATATAATTCTTATACTATATATTTTTACACTGCTGTATTGATTTAAAATAATTTTATACTATATATGTTTGCCAGTACAGATAGAGAGACTGGCAGATAGAATAGGGGAGTCCATCATTTTGAAATGGAGGGCCATATTTGTTTTTAAAATACATTTTCATCTGAGTGATCTTCTTATCTGTTTGTGAGCAACAGGAGTGAGCGCTTTTGCAAATGGGAGCTGCTCGTAGAGTGAGATGTATGACCCGATTTCAATCAAATCACACTAATCACTTCTGATAGTTGCAAAATGTAGCCTAGATCTGTCGCCCTAATCTAGATTGACAAGGCGTTCAGTAAAAATACAGAGATGTGAGAGAACGATAAACAGAATCACAAGACAGATTATTGGGTCCCCGATTTCACTTTACTGGACTCTCTTGTTTCTTACCTGTCAGACCAACCTCATTGGTTGTTACCTGTTTCCATGTATTATTTATTTCTACTGACGACTGTACTCTTGTTTTGCCTATATTTAGTCCTGAGGTTAAAAAAGAAAATATATTGTGTGCCGAGTGTGTGCTGCTAACCTGCAACTTTCATGGTCCTATGAATGTTAGCTGCATCTAGTATTTGTGTCTCGTTCCCCTTCAGTAGGTTATGAGGACGATAGAAAAATTACAGGGATCACAAGAAGATGATGATGCCACTGATGATGAAATAGGGGAGGGGCCAGACGGACATTTTCAAACGACAGTGGCGCGAACAGTAAGTGCTTTTACTTGCAAACGCAATATATTACAAAACTGGGCTACATTTGTAAATAATGATCTCTGGAAACTTTATATATATAACTTAAAACATTTTTTGGGTTGACTGTCCCGTTAAGTACTTGCAATCAGATTCAAAATGAATAATTTAACCAAAACTGACATATACAATGGCCCTTTCACACCTTTTAAGGTTACAGTACAGTTCTTTTTAATTAACCCATTTGTACAGTGTGTAAGGGAAATCATTATTTACATGTTTGAGATTAACCTGTTGTAATCCAAATTATTCCTAATAACTGGTAAAAAATATGAATGACATTTTAATTCAGGTAGGATGGGTATTAAAAGGTAACAATTATATTACCGGAGTTTAAAGATGGAACCAGTTGTGCAGGTAAGGAGCAGCTTTCAATAATCAGTAACTCAGTAGAAATATCTGTGGGCAAGCCAAGGGTCAAAGCCAAAGGTATATAAACAGGTGTATAAACAGAATGATGAGACAGATACGTACTTCAAGGCACAGTTCCAGAGTACAGTAACCAGAGAATCAGTCCAGTAAATGCATATCTCAGTAAAAGGGTGAAACAGGTAGTGTGATGCAAAATCTTGCAACGATAATTAAGATCCCAATCAAAAAGAGAAGGATACTTAAACTCACAGTGCTGTTACCACAGCTTAAAATAATGACGAAAATACGATATAGTGCTGTTAACACAGCTAAATAGCTAAATAGAATGTATCAAATATGTAATATTAGATATATGTTTCGAATATGTGTCAAATATGACAATAATAGTGACTCTATCTCAGGTATTTAATAATTCATAAATAGCATTTATATAGGCCAATATCTCACAGTTACCATTATGAGCCAATATCATATCATACGACATAAAATATACAATTATATAAAAAAAAATAATAAAAGAATTTATAAATTCCATTACATAATAAAAAAAATTAAAATATTATTTGTAATTAAAAATTTTAAAAAATGTAAAAAAAATATATATTTTTTTTGTAAAAAAATGAATGGATTAATTTTTAAAAAATTAATTATTAATAAGGGGTTAATTGAAGGTCATATAAATGAAATTTAGAGGAATATCTAACCCGACTTTTATTAGTTAAGCTATATAAACCATTATGTTGTAACTTCTAATACACATATATGTGTAAGTGATATGTCTATTATGGCAAAAAAGATATATCCAATCTGAATAACCGTACAGTAGTTCCGTAATTGCTCAATATCTTAAATAGTCATAAGAGAACTAACCTAAATGGAACAGTAACACTCCCTCTTTCAGAAAATACTCTATATCGAATTCTAAATTAAGGCCATTGGGTTGTAAAGACCTAAGCTCAAGGATTCATTTGGTCTCCTTTTTTAGGAGTTCCATCTGTGCATCACCGCCCATCCAATTTCTCTTATGTTTTTCTATACCTATAAAAGAAAAGTAGTCTAGATTACCATTATTGCAGGTAGCGAAATGCCTAGGTACAGGGAGGTCTTTGTTTCTGTTTAAACAGTGATTTTCAATAGACCATATGTGTTCGCGAATGCGATCACGTAGGTGTCTTTCAGATTCTCATACATATTGTTTCCCGCAATGACATTGTATCACATATATTACAAATTTATCTGAACATCTGATCAAATTATTTATCTTAAAAGATTTCCCTGTAATGTTAGATTTAAATTCTCATTTCTTTGAGTGTTTGCACGACTTACAAGTCAAACATGGAAATCCATTCAGTTTATTACCTCTAAGATCAATCTGAGACATATTTTTAATTTTGCTTTTATTTCTTCTTTCAGTGGGTGCTAAAATTGATTTTAAATTACGTGCTTTTTTATATACAATTTGGGGTTTAGATGGTAAAACAGGTCCTAGTTGTTCATCATTTTTTTAGAATCCCCCAATGTCTATTTAGAATTCTTTCCAATAGAAATTTATTATTACTATAATTTGTAATGAATAGAATGAACATATTGTCATTCTTCACCGCTTGACTTTTTCTCAGTGTGTTATTGGGTTTTATAAATAAGTCATTCCTATTCACTTTTCTTATATCATCTCATATTTTTTCAATCTTAGTATCTTCATATCCTCTCTCAAGAAATTTCTGCTTTAATTTCTCGGATTGATTATCAAAATCAGCGATACTGGTACAGTTCCTTATACTCAGAAATTGTCCCTTTGGAACATTATCAATCCACCTTTGATGGTGGCAGCTCGTATGGTGAATATAGCTATTAGCATCAACACTCTTAAAGTGTGTTTTAGAATGTAATTTGTTATTCTCAGGGAATATTTCTAAAGCTAAGAAATTGATGCTTGATCTGCTCTTTTCACAGGTAAATTTAAGGTTTACTTCATTGTTTTTCATACGGACAATAAAATCATCTAATAGATTCTCATTTCCTCGCCAGATGATGATAATGTCATCTATATAGCATCTATAGGTCACCAGGTTTTCTCCAAATGGGCTATTTGCAAGAAAAAATTGTTCCCAATAGCCCATGAACAAATTTGCGTAACTTGGAGCAAACCTGGTGCCCATAGCCGTTCCTTTTTCTTGATTATAGAATTGAGCATTATAATTAAATAAATTATGTGATAATATAAAGTTAATAGATTCCACAATAAATGCTATTTGTTCAATTTGTAGGGTATCATCTTTGTCTAAAAAATATTTTATGGCCAATAAGCCATCTTTATGGTTAATGCAAGTATATAAAGAAGTAACGTCACACGAAACAAGCATGAAATCTTTCTGCCAAGAGATATTTTTTATTAACTTCAGTATGTCAATGGAATCCTTAAGAAAAGAGGGCAAAGTTCTCACGTATTTTTGATGAAATATATCTAAATATTCCGATAAATTTGCTGTAAGTGATCACACGCCTGATATGATTGGCCTACCAGGTGGGTTAGTTAAAGATTTATGACTTTTTGGTAAACAGTATAATAGTGGAATTTTGGGGAATTTGGACAACAAGTAACTCCTTTCTTGGGCATTAAGTATTCCCTTATCTTTTGCTGAGTTTAATAGACTAGCTAACTCTTCCATATACCTTTTTATGGGATCATTTCCTAATTTCTTATATGTCTCAGTATCTTTCAAAATATTATCACATATTTTGTGATAATCAATGGTATCGAAAATTACTATGCCTCCACCCTTATCGGCGGGCTTTATGATTATATCATCAGTTGTTTTGAGGTCTTTGATAATTTTTTGTTGTTTTTTTAGTCAAATTGCTATATGTTTTATATTTTTTTTACCACATTTGAATGTGGATGTTAATGTATATATTATCATTGGATCATCTTTGGATGCTGCACATATAGCATTTAGTATGCCTGATCAACTTATTTTTTGCTGTGGATATGTTTTATATATTTTGTATGTTTTTTCTAGACTGTTTAATTAATAAATACATTTTTTTTACTACATCTAGCATTTGTTTAGGCCATTGTATTACTCACTATATCTCATTGAGTCACTATTATTGTCATATTTGACACATATTCTAAACATATATCTAATGTTACATATTTGATACATTCTATTTAGCTATTTATCGTTGTTAGACTGTTGTTTGGAGGTTGGGGAAGTTGGGGAATCTCCTTTTCCCACTTGCCTAATAGTATTTCTTATATCAGCACAGAGTGACATAACCTCTTTTTCTAGATGCAAAATCTTGGCCATGGTAAAGGTAACAGGTCGAGAATAGGAACGCTATGGTCTTTAGGAGACAACAACCAGGCTCTGAATGGGAGTCTGAGATGGCCCTTTAAGACCTCCCATTCAGTCTTGGAGACAAAGACAATGCCAGAGGTCAATACCACAGAGAACATAAAGAGGAGCTCTAACTAGCTCACGTACCTTGAATGAAGATGTCCAGGAAACAGCACAACATATCCATTGAGCCGGTCACACTAAACTGACACTACTTAGCGCGGTCCATGTCTCCTGCAGCAAAATATTCCCCCACAGTAGCTCTCCTAACTCTTCTTGGCTTCCAGATAGTAGTGTGGCCCTTTGCATGCTGGAGCAGACAACAGCTCCTCAGACCGTGCTTAAATGGAGCAGAGTTAAAGGGATAGTCTAGTCAAAATGACATTCATGATTCAGATGCAATTTTAAGCAACATTTTAATGTTCTCCTTTTGTCAATTTTTGTTTGTTCTCTTGATATCTTTATTTGAAAAAGCAAGAATGTAAGCTTAGGAGCACTTGGGTAGGGCTTGCTGGTTGGTGGCTACATTTAGACACCAATTAGCAAGCACTACTCAGGTGCTAAACCTAAAATTGCACGCCGCATAAGCTTACATTTAAATAAAGATATCAAGAGAACAATAAAAAAAATGATAATAGGAGGAAATTAGAAAGGTGCTTAAAATTGCATACTCTATTTGAATCATGAAGTTTAATATTGACTAGACTATCCCTTTAAGTACAATGCAGCTCAAGCCATGCTGATGAGCAGGAAGGAGAGTGTGGTTTTCTTCCCTGACTGCAGTACAGGGGGACTCTAGGATCTGTATTGGAAGGGAACCCTCCAGGAAAACTGCACATGGTTGTCATACGCACTGAAAAGTATTTGCAAAATGCCAACAATGGGGTTAACTATGTTTGAATAAAACTTTTTTAATATGCAACCTTTTTATTACTGTAGGGGGAGATTGCAACAGGTATGGCTGAGTGGCAGTAGGGGACACTCACATCTTTGCCTTCACTTATTACTGCTTGCACACTCTATTTGGGTTTCTCCTATTCAAAGATATATGTAAAATACTTGTGTTCAGTCTTCTTTATTAAACAGTACTTCTAACAATACAAAGTTGGTTTCCCACATAGTTTTTTCCCTTGTTGAAGCCACTGCACTGTAAAGCCAGGGCCAGATTTATAGACAGAATAGGCATGTGCCTACAGGTGCCCTCCATAGAGGCAGACATCCCTCATTGTAATAACGGCTCCCTGATGCCGGCAAATTAAATACAATTTCCCTTAAACTACAAGTACCATGATCCAATGTGGCCAAAATCCGGAAACAGTGTTTCTTTAAGGAATGCCTTCATTTGCGGTGACGTCATTGAGCAGGAAGGCGTTGTCACAGCAAGTCTGTCTTTACTTTCAACATATTGCATGTCTGCCGCCCTCCCTCCTGCTTTATAGAGGCGGTGATAAGGCTCTTGGGGGAGGAGGAGAATCAGCAGCAGGCAACATTAACTGCAGCATAGGCTGAGTGAGAACTGAGAAAGAGGGCAAAGAAAGTGTGCCCCTGTGAGGGAGGAGATAGACACCCCTGCTGTCAGGTCCTTATCAAACTGACTTTACTGTGAGTACAAAACATAATGACAAAATATCCTCTAAAAATCAAAATCACACATGCTCCCTCCCAGACACAAAATCCGAACGTCGTACAGGGACAACAATACTAAGTACTTCACAAGCTGGGATGCTATGGAACCCTGAAAGCATGCATCAGTAACCAAAAAGCCCCCACTGATTTTAATAAAATGAAACACAAATACTACCTTATTTACTGCACTTAATTAAACTTCGTATTCTAAAATATTTGAGCATTCAACAAGCATACAATCACTGGAACATAGGTTTGCTGTGTGTGGTTGTGCAATAAACCTACTTGTTTTTTTAATGTGAGTTTAGTGGGAAGCTACTTTAATGTCTCTATCTTATTTAGGGTTTCCACGTGTCCAGTATATAACCGGGGGGGGGGGGGGGGCACTGCATGCTGCGCAGTAGCTGGTGAAACCACCTCTCAGAAATGAGTCTTTGCAGGTTGGGATGTCTGTAGAGGGGAGCCTGTCTCTGCCTATCATTAATACCAGTCATCTTAAAATTACCTTTCTAAAACACCCCCATAGTGAGAGCTGCAAAAATGGTAACAGCTAGTTCCCAATCAGTTAAAGTAGTGGCTGCTTGTGGGTTACTCAAATGGGGGTTTACTGCCCTAGGAATAAACCTAAACCGAGTATAAAATGTAAACTTGTCAAGGACCGCCTAGCTGCTTCTGTCAATGGTGAGCATCATGCCTGTGCAGCCAGGGGAGGGCTGGCAGCCTTAGGCCTGGGGGACAAGACCAGTCAACACAGGCAACAGTGAATTTTGCCGTCCCCCAATAAAAAAATAATCACACACATATATACACACACACACATATACATATACACACACACACACACATACACATATATACACACACATACATATATATATATGCGCACTTACACATATATACACACACACATATATACACACACACACACACACACATATATATATATATATATATATATACACACACACACATATTTATACACACACACAAATATATACACACAGATATATATATATATACAATAATTTCTATGCTCAAAGGGTCTACAAATAAGAGACAAAATCACTACTCTGTTGTAGCTAATTACAGAACCAAGGTGAAGCCAGTAAAATTAAATAAAGCGTATCAGTTTTAAAAGTGATAACTATATAATATATTAGGGTCTGGCCCCCTGCAACTTGCTCTCAGTTGTTCCAAATAAATGTGTCCCTTTTGTATACATCAGTAAAATAAAGTGCCAGAGGAGTGCTGTGCCATGCTTTGAAAATGCACACACTGTCACCAACTAGGTGACAAAATTCTATAAAACAAAACTATAGTTCAAAATGTAATGGATTTGTGAGTTTTAAGTCCCTTTAAAATCGGTAATCTCTGACCTGAGTTAATGCTACGATGACTGACGCAGCGTCCACTTTGCTGTGTAGAGCCTTTTCAGTAATGTTCTTGCGCTTACCGTAATACAGAGTTACAAGATATTTTTGAAATTTCTTTGAGTAACGTGACCACGCCACGGCCGGCTTTATTTGTTGCTATAGTAACGGTCAAAATAGCTCTGTTCTGAATTGCTCTTAATATGAGGTGGTAACCATCAGAAACTATATGACCAGCGGGTATTATATACAGATGAAGAACAGGATAGGAATGGTTCAGGAATGTGATGACGTAACTGTGCGCATGCGCAGATTGTCTGGTCGCAGATTTCACAATGACAACAGCTCTCAGTCGCACAGCAAAATCTGTGCTATTAAGCAGGTTAAGGCCTTTGTTGGGGGCGAGCGCTGCAGGCACTTAGAAATAAGTGCAGAGGGATTGAAGTCTATACTTCTATCTATCGCACGTGCGGTACGATAGATAGAAGTAAAAAGAGCAATTTTTTGTTTTTTTTACAAAACTGCACCAAACTGGAACCTTTTTGGCTGAATAAATATAATTTTTCCAATAGGGGGGCTATTGGAAAAATTATATTTATTCAGCTAAAAAGTTTTGTTTTTGCTCCCTTGGTAGTATTTGGTGGTATTTTAAAAAAACTAAACCTAGCTAGGCTCAAGCTGATTTCTAAACCGTTGAAAACTGCCTCTTAGCACAGAGTATTTTGAAAGTTTTCACAGTTAGCCAGTACTAGTTCATGTGATAAGGGGGCAGTCTGCAGAGGCTTAGATACAAGGTAATCACAGAGGTAAAAAGTATATTAATATAACTGTGTTGGTTGTGCACAACTGGGGAATGGGTAATTAAGGGATTATCTATCTTTTTAAACAATAAAAATTCTGGTGTAGACTGTCCCTTTAACTGAACAAACTAACAGACATTTTCTACTTATGACAAGAGAGTTTCACAGCTTTGGGAGAGGGTGTGCTCAGGATTCAGTTATACTTTTAGGGCAGCTACCTTTGGGCTCTTTTCCATTGAGCCGTAATTAATTTTGTGTGCGCTCGCAAACCGATAAATATGCTGTCGGAAGCAATATTGTTCACTGACTGCTTCCAATGGCCCGTTATAACTCAATTTCTGCAACCGGACTCCGGCTGCTGAAAACATTTTCGTGTCCCATAGAAGGTTTCAGAAGCCGCTAATCTTTAAATAATACCAGGTTTCCAATGACCTGCAAACCATTAATACACTGTCAGAGCCTGCCGATACATTAACAACAATTACACCCAGCTCAACTAGGGGTAAAATAGGAAAAATGAGCTTTTTTGAGATCTTTGAAATCTAACCCGCCTCCCAAAAATAAACCTGATACGTCAAAACCCCTCTATCCACCATTTCCCCCTTATTGCAACTAATAATAAATGTATTAAATTCTAAACCGCCATCCCCCCACATCGCAACTAACATATAACGTTATTAACATCTAAACCACCATTCCCCCACATCGCAACTAACAATAACATTTATTAAACTCTAAACCGCCATCCCTACAACACAAAGTACCTATTTAAACTATTAACCCCTAATCCACCATCCCCCCACAATGCATTAAACCTAATTAAACTATTAACCCCTAATCCGCCATCCCCCCACAACGCATTAAACCTAATTAAACTATTAACCTCTAATTCGCCATCCACACACAACGCAAATAACTAATCTAATCACTAAGCCCCCTAACCTAACACCCCCTAAATGAACCACAATTACATAAAATAAAAAATAGTAAGTTACAATTAAAATAAAAAAATCCTAACATTACTTAAAAAAACTAAGATTAAATTAAAATAAATAAATCTAAAATTACAAAAAATAAAAAAGTCTAAATTTTCTAAAAAAAAATAAACCAAATTATCAAAAATAAAAAAATTCAACCTAATCTAATACTCCTTTACAAATAAACACCCCCTAATCTAAGACTAACCTACTAAAAGGGAATCAAAAGAGTTAAAATAGGTCCTAAACAAATCAATGGGAAACGGGTATACAGGCCAATGAGTATTCCTGTAATACAGCAACCAAGCGCTACAACCCTCCTTAGCACACAAAAAACACAACTTAAAAGGCAGGGAAAATCAGGAGAACGAAGGCTACTTAGTATACCCAGTGCCGCTCTAGACAGGGGAGGATTTAACCGTCACCTCTTACCCTAGTCCAGGCTTGCAGATTCGACCTCTAGCGTCAATCCGTAGCAGGTCGGGTGCACTGTGGTGAGAACTTTGAAGATGAATCGGTTCCAAACACTTCCAAACTTGCCTCGCTACCGTTCGCAGCCGAGAAGGGAACGTCACTGTGGAGGGGGGCATGTCCAGAATCCCTCTGCAGAAATGGCAAATCCTTAGCGTATGACGGGTAGAATATAAACAGAAAAACTGGAGGACTGCCAAGGATTCCAGTAAAACATAGCTTTTATTCCACATGAATCAACATTAAAACAAGTGAATAATGCAGGAGGACAATCATAGAAAGGAGGGGTTTGTAAGCAACCGGCTAGCGCATTTCGGCCGTACTTGGCCGTAATCATAGCCTTATGGTTACAGAACATCTGTGAGTCCTTTTAAAAGGATAAAAGAAATTCTTATTGACTAAAACAGAATACACACCTCTCTCGCTTAAAGCATCAGTGCACAAAAATTGTAAAAAACATGCAAGACCAAGAACATTTATATATACATCAGAGTAGACATATTGTATAAACAGTTTAGAGAGTGAAAAATAAATCTTGAATATCAAAAAGATTGTCACTAAAATAATGATAACAATTGCATGTATCTCAATTTACAAAACAGAGGAGGGGTCTATAAGCGCTGCGGAATCTGTTGGCACTCTACAAATAACCGATAATAATAATAATAATAAACACAGAGAGTATAGTCACAGTCAATATAAGTAATATTATATAGTATTCATTAATTATATGATATATATACTTAAGGCCACATTGGACAATTACTCAAAGTAGTTAATAAGGTCATAATCCGAATTAAGACCTTGGGAAAAAACGAGTGTTCAACTTGAACACCCAAAACATCTCTCGTTTATTGAGTAATTTAAGTCTATTACCTCCTGATTTGGGAACATTAACTTTTTCAATAACGCTCCATCTTAAAGTGCTTAGATCTTTATGGTGTTTATTTACAAAATGGTGTACAATGTGAGTTGTTGATTTACCCACATTTATTGTAGAAAAATGTTCCCTAATTCTAGAGGATATATCCCTAGTAGTGAGGCCTAGAAATTGCAGGTGACAACATTCACATGTGATGAGATAAATGACACAAGTACTAGTGCAATTATGGCAACCATATATTTGAAATACCTCACTAGTGGTCATGGAGGTAAAGGAATCAGAAAATAGGGGCCCTATAATTTAGACCTTTTTTAAAAGGGTGAATAAGATCTGAAGAGTTTGAAATATAAACAACACAATATACATTTCAACCTTACATGTAAGGAAAGGGAGGCTCTTTTAGAGCTACAGTCGAACACACAGATTGTAATTAAATCTGAGGACAAGGAAGGATCGGTTGTAGTGATGAATAGGGCTGATTATGTCAAAGAAGCCCATCGACAACTTGATAATCCCATCAACTACACAGTCCTCCCTTGTGATCCAACCAACAGATTCCATAATGAATTGAAGAGCCTGGTAGATGATGGACTCGAGGGTGGATTTTTGGATTTATAAACTGTGCAATTTCTGATCATTGAGTCTCCACATACCCCTTTGTTCCATCATCTACTTAAGGTTCATAAATCGTTATGTAATGTTGTTGGACGTCCGATTGTTAGTGGGATTAAGTCCATTCTGGAAAATCTTGGTCTATGGGGGAATTTTGCGTGCGTTTTTTTCAACTTGTAATACGTACGCTACCCGACTTGCAAAAACTTTACTTTGAGCAAAATTAAAACGTTTAAAAAAGTTTCCATTATTTTGTAATTCAGAAACATACCCATTGAAAATCACTATGAGTATTGTTGATCTTGTCTGATTTAAAATGCATGTGCCAGGGTTTCTTTGGGGTATTAGACAAACTACCAATTTCAGAATTAAAGGGACATTTACTTATATGCTAATTCACTTGAAAATAGATATCCCCTGAACATCTCTATGTAAAAAAGAGGATATTTTACCTCAAAAATTCTTCATCTCACAATAGTTTTTGCTCAGTGCTGAGGTCATAATTTGCTTTACTGTGATCTCTTGAGATTTTACTGAAATCTTGTAAGATTTCATAGTAAACATCCTTAGATTGAGTAGGCAAATATTGAGGTAAAATATCTTCCTTTTTTACAAAGAGATGTTCAGGTGATATTTTCTAGTAAGCTTCTTACAGCTATGCTTCACAATTTTCAAGTGCTTCCACGTTTGAGTATCATGTCTCTTATATACCAGTAATTAATTAACAACATCAAAATATATATACTGTGTATAGATACAGTTAACAATAAAAATAACATTTTATTCTAAGGGAAGAACAAAGGAATATAAAGGAATTACAGGGAGTGCAGAATTATTAGGCAAATGAGTATTTTGACCACATCATCCTCTTTATGCATGTTGTCTTACTCCAAGCTGTATAGGCTCGAAAGCCTACTACCAATTAAGCATATTAGGTGATGTGCATCTCTGTAATGAGAAGGGGTGTGGTCTAATGACATCAACACCCTATATCAGGTGTGCATAATTATTAGGCAACTTCCTTTCCTTTGGCAAAATGGGTCAAAAGAAGGACTTGACAGGCTCAGAAAAGTCAAAAATAGTGAGATATCTTGTAGAGGGATGCAGCACTCTTAAAATTGCAAAGCTTCTGAAGCGCGATCATCGAACAATCAAGCGTTTCATTCAAAATAGTCAACAGGGTCGCAAGAAGCGTGTGGAAAAACCAAGGCGCAAAATAACTGCCCATGAACTGAGAAAAGTCAAGCGTGCAGCTGCCAAGATGCCACTTGCCACCAGTTTGGCCATATTTCAGAGCTGCAACATCACTGGAGTGCCCAAAAGCACAAGGTGTGCAATACTCAGAGACATGGCCAAGGTAAGAAAGGCTGAAAGACGACCACCACTGAACAAGACACACAAGCTGAAACGTCAAGACTGGGCCAAGAAATATCTCAAGACTGATTTTTCTAAGGTTTTATGGACTGATGAAATGAGAGTGAGTCTTGATGGGCCAGATGAATGGGCCCGTGGCTGGATTGGTAAAGGGCAGAGAGCTCCAGTCCGACTCAGACGCCAGCAAGGTGGAGGTGGAGTACTGGTTTGGGCTGGTATCATCAAAGATGAGCTTGTGGGGCCTTTTCGGGTTGAGGATGGAGTCAAGCTCAACTCCCAGTCCTACTGCCAGTTTCTGGAAGACACCTTCTTCAAGCAGTGGTACAGGAAGAAGTCTGCATCCTTTAAGAAAAACATGATTTTCATGCAGGACAATGCTCCATCACACGCGTCCAAGTACTCCACAGCGTGGCTGGCAAGAAAGGGTATAAAAGAAGAAAATCTAATGACATGGCCTCCTTGTTCACCTGATCTGAACCCATTGAGAACCTGTGGTCCATCATCAAATGTGAGATTTACAAGGAGGGAAAACAGTACACCTCTCTGAACAGTGTCTGGGAGGCTGTGGTTGCTGCTGCACGCAATGTTGATGGTGAACAGATCAAAACACTGACAGAATCCATGGATGGCAGGCTTTTGAGTGTCCTTGCAAAGAAAGGTGGCTATATTGGTCACTGATTTGTTTTTGTTTTGTTTTTGAATGTCAGAAATGTATATTTGTGAATGTTGAGATGTTATATTGGTTTCACTGGTAAAAATAAATAATTGAAATGGGTATATATTTGTTTTTTGTTAAGTTTCCTAATAATTATGCACAGTAATAGTCACCTGCACACACAGATATCCCCCTAAAATAGCTATAACTAAAAACAAACTAAAAACTACTTCCAAAACTATTCAGCTTTGATATTAATGAGTTTTTTGGGTTCATTGAGAACATGGTTGTTGTTCAATAATAAAATTAATCCTCAAAAATACAACTTGCCTAATAATTCTGCACTCCCTGTATATTAAAATAAAATATATATTCCCTTTGCTTTAAATTCATATGGTATATGTCAAGGTTTTTGAATGGGAAGGGCTCAAATGAGTATATATGTGCATATATTTCTATGTCTGTATGTATACATAGGTGTGTGTGTATATATATATATATATATATATATATATATATATATATATATATATATATGTGTGTGTGTGTGTGTGTGTGTGTGTGTAATCAAAGTAAACAGAAAGTTAAAAAACAGCAAACAGCTTACTTGTTTTCTTGCTAAGGGCTACATTTCGAGTGGTACTCTAACTGTTGCGCCTGAGCGATAAGGAGTTTTTTGCGACTCTTTGCACGTATCTGAATTACAATTTAATTTAACGAGTGTCAGGATTGTGCAACTTCAGGGCTCTGGTTAACTGTTACTCTACAAAAAAGTTGCACAGAACATATCAAAAATACATTTAATAGTTAAGTTATAAGGACTCAAAGATATGAGGTCTCAGATGTTAGAAAAACAAGGGCTGCAAAGGGCTTTAACATAGAGATACATTCTTACACATGTCTAAATTTGGATATGTATGTATATTTGTACAGTATATATATATATATATATATATATATATATATCTATATCTATATATATATATATATATATATAAATTTCAGGAAAATAAGATGGCTCAAAGTATTTGGATTTTGAGCCGTCTTGTCTTCGTGAAATTCCAATTAAAATTTGGCGATGGAGATCGATATATGGCTGGCTTGATTCAGTTGCTTCTCTACCTAACCACCCAAACTGAGAGGAACCAGTGCCGATGAGAAAATCCGGGTGAGTGACGTCATCAGTGGTCGCCTGGATCGACACGCTGAACACCACAGACTCTCGCATACACGGGATAGCACAGCAGAAGAACGGACAGTGAAGCATACGGTGAGCCAGCAGAAATGCTAAGTGAGTACCAAAATTGCAACACTTGAATCCACAACTGTGTTATATGAAGGGGATGATATGCCCCTGTTATAGACTTGGTTTTGGAGACCTTGCACACCCTGTGGATATTATCTCCCTTCCTTTTAACCTACGTGTTTTGTTATTCCAGTAGAGATATCTCCATTTCTTATATGAGTTTACATATGTATTTATTTATTTATATGTGTATATATGTATTTACAGACATATACACATATAACTGCATAAACACATATGTAATATAGACATATATATAAGAGTATGTACTGGATGAGGGCTTACACAATGGTTTTATAGACAAACCAACACATGATTTTCTCAGCAATAATAACCCAAAAACTCCAGTATTTCATGTATTCCCTAAAGTTCACAAAAGCACCCAAGACGTGAAGGGACGCCCCATAGTTTCAGGGATAGGGTCTCTTTTGGAACCTCTATCCAAATGGGTGGATTCCATCTTACAATCCCTGGTCTTAGATCTAACCAGTTATCTCAGAGACTCCAAACATCTGATACAGAAACTAGAGGATGTAGAGTGGCCTAGCAATAGTAAATGGCTTACTCTGGATGTAGTGTCCCTCTATAGCTTGATACCCCACGAAAATGGTTTATCTGCAGTAAGCTATTTCTTGGCTAAACGGAGTAATCTAAGTAGGGTCTTCCAGGATTATGTTCTTAAGGTCATAGAATACCTACTGACCCATATTTATTTTTGTCATGAAAAGGTTTTCTATCTGCAGAGATGTGGTACAGCTATGGGGGCCATGTTTGCCCCCTCCTACGCCAACCTCTTTATGGAGTGGGGGGAGCTGTGCCACATCTATGTGGATGAGAATCCCTTCAGAGAGAGCATCAAATTATATCAATGTTTATAGATGATTTCATCCTAATATGGGTAGGAGATGATGAGAAATTATATAGTTTCTTGAGCTACGTTGAAAATAATAAACTGGCGATACAGAAAACTGAACTTAACTTTTTGGATCTAACGTTGAGAGGCAATGTAAATAAAAAACAAATCAAAACAACTATATACAGTATAGAAAGCTAATCTCCAAGAATTCAGTTTTACATGCTAAAAGCAACCATCCCAAGAAAACCTTTAAATCTATTGCTAAGGGCCAACACATGAGGGTAAAGCGTAACTGCACTAATCAGTCAGATTATGAGAAGGAAGCAACACTATTAGATATCTTCCTAAAAGACAGGGGTTATAACAGACAGGTCATTAAAAATGCCAGTCTGGCATTTGCCAGCATGGATAAAGGAGATTGAATCAGAGATAAAAGCCTTAAAAATAAAAATAAAAAAGATAAGAGCACCATTATAAATAAATATATATTTAAAATATGGTACCAAAAGAGATGATAAAGCCAATTGGAAAGAGGTCTTACACAATGGTAATACTATAAAAAACATATACGTATAATTGGAGCTATCCTTTCAATAAAACTTTTCCATGCATGTTCAGTCTGCCTTGTTCTTATAAGTGGTTTAGGGCCAACTATTCCCTTCGTAAGCCTATATTCCATTATAGCCACCTCCTCTTTGACCAATATACCCCTCTTGTCCCCTTTACCAATAATTACACAACACCATTTTTAGTGGCAAAATTTATAAAGGTCACTTTATTTATATACATTTATATACACACATCAGTAACGACAATGAGTCCCCTAATTAAACCCCCCTTAATTGCGGCGGACTTGACAATTAACACCAAATTGTTCTCAAACATGGAGTGAGCCCGCGCTCCCCCAGCCAGCCTATTATGTACTTAAATTACACCGCACCAAACGCTACATTGCGCATGTGGAATTTTCTGTACCGGCTCGCCCGTCGGGGTCGTAGGCCTATCGTTTCACTTACGCCCTGTGCGCTACTCGGTCAAACCGTGCACCAATACTGGCCACAAATTAACTGCCTCCTCGGGGGGGTTTGCCATTCCACTAACTGCAAATATACCCGTTTGGTACACTACGTGACAGATGGGGATAGTTATTAACTAATAACATATTTGCCATTTCATGTTGACCGACTCGCACAACATTTTCTTCTTTCCAATTGGACTTATTATTCTCCGTGACCGTTTTGACCCTTGGACAACTGCAATAAAAAGAAAACATCCGTAAAGATCAATGCAACAATTTCCTTTCCTTGGGGATGGGTGGGTGGGGAAAAGAAATTTTGAGACTGCTGCTGCTGATCAAGGTAAGCCCTTTTATATCCCTCCATATTCCTAACCTTGCCTAATTGTGACCTTTACTTACAATGCTCTGCAAGTTGACCCTTATATCTTCCAGAAAGATATCTAAACCGGTATCCAATAGGTGTACCCCGCCTGGTCTGTACATTGCTGCACAATCCGCCTTTATTCCTTCATGTGCCATCCATCCATGCCTTTCTGGCCCATGCAGGGTCATGATAAATTTTGTAACCGCACTATTAATTCTCTTCCTTGCCCGGAACGCTCCCCTCTGTGACTCTACCCCACCCCAGGTCTGCCTTGATATTATGGGGAACCAAACTAGCCTAAGATGTTTCCATTTAGTAGTAAGCCACTGTATGTCCGACTTGATGGCTGCGATCAAATCTATATTCTGCCAATATGCTATGTCATTTCCCCCCCTAAGTGAATAACTATGATATCCGGGCCCCCCCACCTTGCCGCTGCCTGATTAAGCGACTGCGTAAGGTGCTCCCATCTCATGCCTCTCCTCCCCAGCCATCTTATTGACACTTTCCTAAGGAGGAAGCCCAATTGTTTGTAATTATCCTTTGCCGCCTTAACCGCTGCCCAGTGTATGTAGGAGTGCCCCACTATCCATACTCTCACCGCGCTCTCCCTTTCACCTGTACAGAAACAAAGAAGACAGTGAAACGTTACACTTAACAATTGATAACGATTAAGCCTCCCCTGACTATTTGTAATTTTCCCGAAACCACAAACCAACCAACAAATTATGATTTTTTTTTTAAATTTTTTTAATGGTCTTACGTATGATTTAAAACAGTTAGACCTTCACCTGCCTAGCTTCTTAATCTGCTCTTCTGTCGCTCTGCTTAAGGCTGCTGATGTCGCTGCTCCTATTCTAAAAGAGTGTGTGTAATACCTGGAGGCTTCCCAACCCAGCTTCTGCACTGTCAATTTCAGAATTTGCCTAAATTGAAAAATAGAAACCGGTTCCCTGGGTGATTATCAATATAATTATGCAGGTTTCTTAGCGGGCATGTTCCCTTATCCGTGTCTTTGTTAATGGATATACAACACCCCTTTTCCTCTGGGTCAGTTTTTGACCTCCTTACATACACCATAATGGAGTCTTTGTACCATCGTACCTGATTGAACAGTAGCCTCCCTTCCTGGTCCTTTTTGTTTTTTGCTACTATTTCATTCACTTGCAGTGCCCCTGCAAAGGCTACTGAGTATACAGCTTTAAATAATGTAGTTTCAAATTTGTCTTTACAGATATATTTTAATTTTTTTTAAATTGAGGTGAGTCTCTCTTTTGTTATAGGTTCCCTTTGATCTTTTCTTGTGTTACCCTTATCCCAGCCTTTCACCACTTTCTTAACTATAAACTGCTTAGTGTAGTCCCTGTGTTCCAACAGTTGATTAAAAAATGAGACTGCTGCTAGTTTTGCCTTGATTAGGACTTTTTTGACCCCCTTCCTCTTTTGTGTTGCCAAGTATTCGCAGAGGGCAGTTAAATAATTGACCTGTGCCTTGCTTTGTGCCAGGAATGTGCCTCATTCCCCCCAGTACCTTGTGTAATTGTTCCACGTTCTAGGGGCGAGGGATTGTTTTACCAAATCCCCAAGGATGCGTTTGGATTCACCACCTGCCAAAGATAGCATGGTCATGCTGTTCTATTTTTTTCTGCGTTAGGTGCCACTTTCCAGAACACCTCCCCTTTACCCCGTGATAGCGCATCTGCTAATATGTTTTTTACCCCGGGCACATGGGCCGCTGTAAATGTGATGTTACTTTGCATACACCTCAGTACTAGTACCTGTAATAGTTTAATGACTGGCTTTGACTTTGAAGCCAGATTGTTAATTGCATGCACTATGCTCATGTTGTCAGTCCAAAATCTCACACTTTTGTCTCTTAATTGTTGATGCCAAATGTCCACCTCTACCACTATTGGAAAAAGCTCCAAGAGTGTGAGATTTTTTGTTGCCCCAATTTCCACCCAGTTCTTAGGCTATCTGTCTGTGCACCATTTTCCGTGTAAATAGGCCCCAAACCCATGCGCTCCTGCTGCATCCGTGAATAAGTGTAACCCCTGGTTGGACAGGGTTCCCTTTTGCCAAATACTAACTCCGTTAAATTATGATATAAATTTTCCCCACATTTGTATGTCTTCCCTCATCTTGTCAGTCAATTCTATTTTGCTTTTTGGGCTATTAACTCCTGCTGTAGCCTGTTCCAAACGTCTGTTGAAAATTCTGCCCATGGAGATAACCTTACATGTAAAGTTTAGGAGCCCTAGCAAAACCTGCATTTCCCTGAGTGTTATGCACCTTGATGTGCCTGCCTTATTTAATTGATTACCCAGCTTCTCCAAAATGTCTTGTGGGAGGCTGCATTTCCCCTCCCGTGTATATATTTGTATACCCAGAAATGTGATTGACATGCCTGGTCCCTCTGTCTTTTCCTGTGCTATTGGGACCCCCAATTGTTTAAGCAGTGATTGCAGTCGGGTCATTAAGAGTATGCACTGCTTTGTACCTGTTTCCCCTGCAAGCAAAAAAATCATCCAAATAGTGTGCTATACTGCCTAACCCTGTTCTCTCCACCAATGTGTCATGTATAAATGAGCTGAATTCTTCTAACTATGCGCAGGATATTGTGCACCCCATAGGCAGGCAATGGTCATAGAAGTATTGCCCCTGAAATTTAATTCCCATCAACCTATAGCTCTGCGGGTGTAAAGGTAATAGCCTAAATGCCGCTTCTATGTCTATTTTTCCCAATTCTGCGCCTGGTCCTAATTTTTTTATCATTTGAACTGCGTTTTCAAAGGACTGGTACCTTACTGAACATAGCTGTTCATCTATAGCGTCATTTACTGACGTACCTTTAGGTGCGGATAAATGTTGAATGAGTCGAAATATTCCCTGCTCTTTTTTGGCACTACTCCCACCGGTGAAATTACCATATTGTGTAATGGTGGCTTTTTAAAGGGACCCGCTACCCTCCCCAACTTAACCTCCTTTTCAAGTTTCTCTTTCACCACCTCAGGGTATTGGTATGCTGATATTAAATTACGTGATGTGCTGCTTTTTATCTCCCCTTGCGTAGGTATAAAGAAACCATTTGTAAATTATTCTGTCAAAAAGGTGGCTCTTTTTGTGTTTTTGTAGGTTAACAGCATTTTTACAATTATTGGGATATGGAGCGGGGTATAATGTTGGATGTAGCTAGTTAGTTTGTGTTTGGTTTGCTCCTTTGCCTTGGGTGGCCCGAAAGGGCCGCCTGGCGTTTCTATTGCAGTCTGCCCCCAGATGACTTCCCGTACAATATCTGCATGCATGTTTAAAATAGCAATTTTGTCTGTCACATTTTTTGTCATTATACGCCCAACATCTTTTTGTTACCCTCCTCCGTCATGTTATTTCCCAAAGTGTTACCGTAATAAGTCCCCTTCTGCCTATAGGTACTGTCCAGTTTGACTAGTCTAGTCCACATGTCCAGTTCCTTCCTACCAAAATATTTAGTTGTAGTCTTTCCTAGTTTTTTCCTAAATTCAGTGTCGTAATTCCTCCATGCCTGACCCCCAAAGGTTGTGTATACCTCCAATATGGTATGCATAAATCTAACCAGGCTCTCCCCTTGTGTCGGTCTATCTGTCAAGTAGCATGCTGCATATATAAAAAAAACTTCATCCATTGCACTATGTCTTTCCTAGGTGCGTCATTTTTTTTCTGCGCTCTGTCTCCTTTTTTATCCTTATCTTTCACTGCCTCCTTGGTTATTTGAAACACGTCTATATACCGGCCCAGCCTTGCTGTCCTAATTGTCTTTTGCTTCAAATGATCCCATAATGGATCCAGTTCACATGGAATACCCGTTCTATCTGCATGGGTAGCAATACCCCCTTCTGCTTCCCTTTGTATGTTATGTGTTGTTGGTGTGAATGTTGTGTTTGGCTGCTGTAAATCGCTGTTTAGCTATTGGACTCTGCCTGTTTTTTTTTCTCATCCTTTGATGATAAATTTAAAGCACTTATATCATATAATTCACTATACTCACTCAGGCCCTTGGTAGTGTCCTTCTGATCCGTGCGTATCCCTTCTTGATTGCTTCTTTCTGCATTCTCCTGTGATCTGTGCTTCCCTCCTGCGGTTGTAAATCGTACGTGCGATACTGTCGGAGCAATCCATTTCCTGTGGTGGCTGCCGTAATGCTGGGGAGAGAGGGAGGTGGGAGCAACATATGGGTTTTTTTGGGAGACCCTGGGGAGCTGAGGAGGGCTGGGATGGTGGTGGGAGGCCTCCCAGGCGGGGGAGGAAGAGGTCAAAGGTGTGTGTGGGGGGGTAATAGTAAGCAACTTGGTGTGAAGGGGGAATTAGCCATGCTGGCTATGGAGCTTATGGGGGGGCGGAATGCTGTTATTATGGGTAGGGGACCCAGGTCGCCAGCATGTGGAGGGGCTTCCAGGCCTGTGTGGACTCTTTGGCCCTTTCTGAACTTTTTTGCTGGGGGGGGGCTGGTCTGTCATGATTCCCCTGCTCGGGTTCTGTGGAAGGCGGGAAGGAGCTTTTAGGATGCAGGGGATATGGTTGAGGAGGGGGGTCGTGTGTCAGTGCCGCAGGAAGGGAAAAGGGACCCCCTACAGTGATTGTGGCCTGCTTTTCTGTATCGGTCCCAATTGAGGCCTTGTGAATTTTGTTTTATAGGGCTATTGTTTAAAACCAGAAGCGATGGCCCGCTTCGCTTCCGGTGTCGCTTTGGGGGAGTGTGGTGACCGGAGGGGCCATCCACCACCAAGTGTGCATGTTGTTTAGGGGAGGGAATGGAGGGCCCAACTGCATCCTCCGCTCCCTTGCGCCTGGTGTATACTTTGGAGTTGCGCTCCGAAACCGGAAGTGACGACTGTGGTCGTTTCCGGTTGTGGGCTTGTGTGGGAGGGCTCCCCGTGGCGTCCGGGTTGAAGGAGGAGGGGGGTGACCGGGGAGGGGCTGAATAGAAGGCAGGGGGAGACGGAGGAAGCGGAAAGCGGGGAGCCGGACCGTGCAGGCGAGGAAGAGGGGGAGAAGTGGGGGCTACTCGGGATAGGCCTGGGCATGGGGCTACTAGGAGAAGAACATGCTGGAAGGGAGGGATGGGAGAGGATGGAGGAGAAACAGGGGGAAGGAGGGATGGAGGAGGACATTTTTAGCCCTAATGTTATACTTAGCTGCCATTATCTTTCTTTTTCTAGGTAGCTGGATGGCCACCACGCTGTCCTGCAGTCTTTTGGGGGGATCTGCTTCCTGCTGCGTCGATCCATGCTGCTTTCAACTCCACGAATGCCCGGTCCAAACCTGCAACAAGAAAATAAACTTTGAGACTGCTGCTGCTGATCAAGATAAGCCCTTTTATATCCCTCCCTTCCCCCCTCTCTTGAACCCTCCCCTGGCCTATCCCTATTCCTCTTTTGTTTGCACGCAGCTCCCCCCTCCCCCCTGTGAGTGGAGAGCTGCTGCTGACTTTCCTCTTCCCCATTGTCCCTGGCACTTATTGTGCTCCCTGCCTATATGGCACTCAACACCCAAAAGGTTGCCTGCCTTTTCCATCAGCTCTGTATATTTTAATTCTGATTGCGTTAGAAAAAGTATACATTAAAGACTCAACCAAACTGACCTGCTAAGCTCTCTGACTACAATACTTAAACAAAATCCTAAAAATCTAAATATATGCCTACATTTTTTTAAATGTTGTAAATAGTACTTAGCTACCCATTAATTAAATCACAATTTTTTTCTGGATCTCCTCTTTAATGTTTTTGCATTATTTTCAATGCCAGTTTATTCAAAGGCTGATGGTTTTCTGAATATTAAATTAAACTAGCATTGGCTTCTTAGTGTGTGTGTCAATTAATATGAACTTTTAGGGCTAGATTAGGAGTTGCGCACAAGTGAAAAGGGGTTTATCGCGGTTGTTCGCGCACGTCAGGTTTTTCGTTCGTAATAACAAGTTAAAAGTACTTGAGTGCAATTGAAGTTAACATGCAGAGCTCTGATTAACTGTTTTGCAAAACAGAAAAGTTACACAAAACACATAAAAAATGAATTACACTTACACTCATAATGTAAAATAGAGAGAGCGCAGACCTCCTCCAAAGATAAAAGTCCAAAATGTATTCAAAAAAGGATAAAATCCTACAGCACAGGAAATAAGAACATAGGTGAAGGGGTTTGACTAGTTTCGGCTTGTGGCCGTAATCATAAACCTAACACTCATTACACTCATAATAACACCATCTAATAAAAATTATTAAAAAAAACATTGCATAAAAAGTTATAAGCGCTCAAAGATATGAGATCTGAGGTGTTAGAAAAAATGGCAGGCAAAAGCATTTAACATAGAGATACTTACATATACATGACTAAATAGGTATATGCATGTGTATGTGTATATACTGTATATATATATATATATATATATATATATATATATATGTGTGTGTGTATGTATGTATATATGTATTTACTGTGTATGTGTATATATGTATTAACAGACATATATACACATATAAACACATAAATACATATGTACAGATATATAGACAGATATAGAAGTGCATTGGAGCCCTTTGCAGTTAAGTAGATTAAAACATGAAAAAAACTATTTATGCAATATTAATATTTAATAAATATTTTAACTTTGTATTTACTGTAAATATTTCACATTATTATATATATATACAGTATACATAGGTAATAGAAGACAGCACTCGCTGGACTTAAGGATAAGCAATAGAAACTTTTATTTACGTGACGTTTCGGGGACAGCTCCCCTTCATCTGATCGGTCTGATGAAGGGGAGCTGTCCCCGAAACGTCACGTAAATAAAAGCTTCTATTGCTTATCCTTAAGTCCAGTGAGTGCTGTATTCTATTACCTTTATCCCTACCTGCATTCAGCACCCTGGCAACTAGACACCTGTTTGTGCAAGTGCACCAGCCTCTATGAATATATATATAATCAATGCAAATTTTTGCATAGAAAATTAGCACATCTAGGCATGTTCCCCGCTTGCGTTTTCCCAAGTAAAACTCCACATACACTGTTTCCAATGTACAAGAGGATTCTGGGTAAGATATGCAAATTAGATATGCAAAATCTTAGTTTTGCATATCTTACCCAGAATCCTCTTGTACATTGGAAACAGTGTATGTGGAGTTTTACTGGGGAAGCCAGGAACTTGCCTAGATGTGCTGATTTTCTATGCAAAAATTTGTATTGATTAACTTTTGAGACATGGAGAATTTTAATCTCAGATTTTTATCTCCCCCATAATTTTAATGACTTATATATATATCTCAAAATAACAAGAGTATTGCATTGAGCAATCATATTTTTTTATTGGACTAACTATACATTTATAAGATGACAAGCTTTCGGAAGAGAGTGTCTTCCTTTTTCAAGTCTGAAGCAATACTGACCAATTTGATGGAATTTACAGATTATATCTTAAAACACAGGCTAAAAAGACAAAGTGTTACAGAGGTCTGAATGCAGGGGGAGGAGGGGGTGACGTAAAAAATCATGATGAGGGTTTAGGAGTAGTGATGTCCCGAACTGTTCGCCCGCGAACGGTTCACAGCGAACATAGGTTGTCCGCGTTCGCGTTTGTGGGCGAACACATGGCGATGTTTGATCCGCCCCTATGTGTAATCATTGTGGAAACTTTGACCCTTTATGTCACAGCCGCCTGACACATTAGAGCCAATCAACATCAGACACTCCCTCAGACACTCCCAGCTACTCGGAATCCGTCATTTTAGACTCATAACGACCTTGCTTTTTTAATGAGAGGACGTGTTGTGATTTTGCTCCTGACATTAATAGGAAAAACATAGCTAGGCTAGTGTATTTACAGTCCAGAAGGACTCCACTCATCTCTGCTGCAAGCACAGCACCCCAAAAAGCCCTTTTTAGTGCTATATTTCGTGCCGTTTGTTTTTTCTTTCTTTTTTTTTTTATTAGCATTTGCCTGGCTTTCAGCTGTGTGTTTAAGGCTCACAGCATATGCTGTGACTACTGCCACCACTGATATCTCCCTAACAACATTAGTTTAAATTTAACTAACCCAAAAATATAATTATTTTTCTAGTGTAATTTTTTTTCATTTTCTATCAGGCCAGTGTCACACAGCATATACTCTGGTTCATTGCTCTGTGCCAGCCAGCAGCCACCAGTGTTAATATTCGTTTATAACATTATTTTTAATTTAAAAAAAAAACCACAAAAAAATATTTTTCTAGTGTAATCTAATTACATTTACTATCATGCCTGTGTCTGTCAGGCTCACTCAGCATTAATATACCTCTTTTTTTCAGTCTTTTGGTTAATTGGTCTGTGCCAGGCAGCCACCCAGCACTCATATCTATTTTTCTTTCACCTTAATTTTAATATAAAAAAAAAAAAAGTTTAAATTTGTTTGCTAGTGTAATCTAATATAATTTTCTATCCGGCCTGTGTGTTTTGCTGACATAGAGAGCCTACTGTGTTTACTTGCTGCCCTCCCTAGTCTATGAGCCACGACTCATATGTGTTTAACCTTTTTTTAATTCCCCCCCCCAAAAAATAATTTCAATCATTTTTCTAGTGTAATCTAATAGTATTTTCTATCAAGCGTGTGTGTATCCGACATACAGAGCCTACTGTTTTTAATAGCTGCCCTTCCAAGGCTATCAGCCACGACTCATATGTATGTGCTTAACCTTTTTAAAATTTCCAAAAAAAAGTCTTTAAATCATTATGCTAGTGTAATCTAATTGTATTTTCTATCAGGCCTTTGTCTAACTGTCTATCTGACTTACACAGCATACTGTTGTTATAATTGCTGCCCTACGTAGCAGCCAGCCAGTGCGACCACTCAGAGTCATATGTGCATTGCACTTCTTAACATAATTTTAATATTAAAATCTAAAATTTTAAAATATTTTGCTAGTGTAATGTAACTTAATTTTCTATCAGTCCTGTGTTTTTGTCACTTACACAGCATACTGTGTTAAATTGCTGCCCTACCTACCATCCATGACTCATATCTGCCAGCCTATCTGCCAGGCCCAAGTAGCCAATTAGTGGCACCAATCACAATTCTTGTAACAGTAATAAAAAAAAAACAACATAATTTTTTGGACTGCAAATATTCAGTCTCCTAGTGCCATTGAATTTCATTTACCTCCTGCCTGCCACTGCCAGCATTTTGTGCCAGGCCGTCTAGCCAACTATTTACACCAATCATAATTGTTGTCACAGACAGTATAGTTATTAATTTAAATAAAACATTTTTTTAGTGTTGATCTTAATCCTCAGTTTGCTCGTGCCTATGAATTGCACTTTTCTACAGCCTTCCATCATCACTGTTTAGACTGTCAGTAATCAGTCTCCTAGTTTCCTTGAATTGCATCTCCCTCCTGCCTGCCATCCTTTTGTGCCAGGCCGTCTTGCCAAATATTTACACCAATCCAAATTTTTTTTTTTTTTTAAATAAATTTTTATTGAAGTCATGAACAGATACATTACATAAGGTATGCCCTTAAAAAAAAAAGATACAGAAGAGTAAAGACATTGTATAATTAGCAGTGTAACATATTCAGATATCAAAAGCGTAACTATGAGGTGTGGGCTGTTTCATAGGAAGACTTCAGTTTTATCATAGAGCAACATGAGAATAATATATACTTGAAAGGTCCTCCCCTGGCACTATGAGAAGAATATTCAAATATCCATACGGGAACGGTTGAGGCTAGGGAGGGGGTAGCTCTATATTTTAATGGGAGGGGGGGTTACAGCGGGCAGGAGCCGCTTGATAATAAAAAAGGAAGGGTGGGGGGGGTGGAGCCAGTTAGCATATTGGATAGGTAGGTAACTCAAGGACCCAAAGCCATGAAATATACTATGAAATAGGATTGCCCACTACTTACACCGTGTGTTAAGCTAAGCCAGGATAGGAGCAAGAGTAAGAGTAGCTTCCCAACAAGGATGGAAACAGGGGGGGTTTATGAGGTATGTGAAAATCCTAGATGAATATAGACAGGTATCTCTACTTATGTGTACTGTTAGCCCCTGCTGATAAATCCTAGACCAAAATCAGAGTTATGCCTAGCCGTGCCTTCCCAGTGAACACGGCCCGGCAGTATCTATATTAACAGTGAGGTGGATTTATATATTCTAGGGAGGGGCGTGGGATGAATGAGATAGCTACTGGACATGTAGGGTTTGTCTTGGGGGAGAGGGGGGATCTTAATGAAACTGGATGGTGTATAGACTATAAATGGGTTAGATTAATTCAGAAGGGTTACTACTAACATGAGCTGTAAGCTACTGTAAAGCTTACTGCTGAGAGTACCAAGCAGGTTGTTATATCTCCCCAAAAAAATCCTATGAATACTCTTATATCAACTTGAGCTCGGTTACTGTTGAGGGGCTTCATTGTGTACTATTTCGCTTGGCTGTCAGTTATGTGTTAGAGACTGAGAGCTAATTAGAATATGTAAAAGCCATTAGGTCTTCTTGAACAGTTACAGCCATCAACCCCTTTCAGCAAACGTTAGTTTATAAACAGATCCATACCTAGAAGTACTTGTGTAACCTAGTAAGGAAGTTATCAGGCATACATTCAATTAACCAACAGAGAACATATTGTGACAACAGATGTCCCACTTTGTAGGTAGGGTAAGGGTAGGAGTAGAGATTGAAAGATAATAATCCTAGAGATTAAAACTTCAATGTTAGCGGATGGGTAAATAAGTAAATCAAGTAGAACTTCATATGAATTGAAAGCTTAATGGGTATATGTTGCTGAGCAGTGGGGGCAAGGGTATGATATAAACTATGTGTTATGAGTCAGAGTGATATGGTAACCTGCTAATGTGTATATAAGACCCAGTAGCAAGCTGCATTGAAATAAATACCATATGTTCTTAAGTGATAGTTAGTTAGGAGAGTGCCACTTGGGATTGGTTTAGTTAGGGCAAATGTCTATTTCTTAACATGAACGTAATAATATTTAACAAACCCTTTGTGCTCAGACAGAGGGAACATATAAAAACATATTCACTCATGCTAAAATGACAAGTAATGTTAGGCTAATTTTAAATATATTACAGGAAACATAAAAACATTAACAAGGCTTATAAAACAGAGTATAATTTCCTAAATCTCAGAGTAGAGACTCGTCATTTGGAGAGCTATTGCAAGATGAGTATCCAGTAACGTCCAACAGTGAGGGCAAAGTGGTTAAACAATTTAAATTAACCTAATCCACACTTGTACAATCACTGTCTGGGGATCTGGGGTGATTTACCCTACACCCAATTTCACAGAGTCCCGATTAGGTTTACTGTCAGTGCCTCCCAGCATTTGGGATAACCCTCTATAATATCCAAGGAGACATGGCATCGGTTCTGTGATTATCAGGTTCCCAGGGATCCGATTATAAGGGGACAATGGCTGTGCACTTTGATGAAAGTTTTCTGAAAAGGTCTTGCGATTGTCACTCTTCACGGATCTAAGGCTTCTGCTGCCATCTGCAAGCAGTGTTCGAGAACCGCAAGTGTCCGTATCCTGTTGCTCCACCTCACAGCCTGTGGGCAAATCTGCACAGTGTCCGGGCTGCAGGCCTTCCAAAATCACTGAAGCTAAGAACTGTGGGGAGTCATCCGGCTCCTGTACTCTTTGAAGAGTGGGCTTAGCGGGAGTGTCAAGGCTCGCGGTGGGCGGCATACAGCTGCACTCAACCAGGAGATCAGGTAGGGCATCAGAGCTGGAAGGATGGAGGACTGTAATGGGACCCATAATGGAGGCGGATGTCATAGCGGTATGGAGCGTGTGGACTAGGTCCGCCCGATGGTCATCAAACCGAGCACACAGTGCTCTCAAAAGAGAGATCTCTAGGTCCATGATTCCGGAGTGTACCTAGCTCACTGATTTGAAAGAGCTATCCGCTACTCAGTCTCTGACGTCTTATCTTGCCAGCGTATATAGGGTTTATATTAGCTTAAGTTGATGTGGCCCGCCTGTAGATTATAACTCTGGGAACACCGAGCCCACCGGAGGTAAAAATAGGCAGAGAGTGTGTGATCTGTCAGTCGAATTCCCATTTGGCTGTGCTGAAATGTTGCTGGAGCAGATTTTTGTAATATGTAGGCCCCATCCACATGTATCTGTATCTGGCCGCCGCCGAGTGCGGTCTGCCTTCTGGTATAATGCAGAGCATTTTAGCTGGGTCTATCGATATCTCACACCTTTAGGGAGTATCACATCTCTTTTTCTGCACCCTGGCTTAGGACATGGCGGTGGTTTTAGGGCTTTAGCAGATCTCTCAGACCAGAGCTCCCGATTCAAGCTGCCATCTTGGTCGCGGCTCCCAATCCAAATTTTTTGTCACAGTATAGTTACTAATTAAAATTAAAAAAATCTTTATTGTTGATGATCTTAACCCTCAGTTTGCCCGTGCCTTTGAATTGCACTTTTCTACAGCCTTCCAAGCCTGTGTGCCAGGCCTACTTAAAAAATATTTACACCAATCATATTTGTTGTGACAGTATTCTAATAATTAAAAATTAAAATTTTTGGTAATAGTTGCTGTAATTTGAATCCTCAGTTTGCTGGTGCCATTGAATAGCACTTTCCTCCTGCCTTGCAGCCTGCTGTGAGCCAGGCCCACCTAGCCAATTGTTGTCAGCAATCATATTTCTGTTAACAGTATTGCAAAAATTGTCAATCATCACTGTTTAGACTGTCAGTAATCAGTCTCCTAGTTTCCTTGAATTGCATCTCCCTCCTGCCTGCCATCCTTTTGTGCCAGGCCGTCTTGCCAACTATTTACACCAATCCAAATTTTTTGTCACAGTATAGTTACTAATTAAAATTAAAAAAATCTTTATTGTTGATGATCTTAATCCTCAGTTTGCTCGTGTCTTTGAATTTCACTTTTCTACAGCCTTCCAAGCCTGTGTGCCAGGCCTACTTAAAAAATATTTACACCAATCATATTTGTTGTGACAGTATTCTAATAATTAAAAATTAAAATTTTTGGTAATAGTTGCTGTGATTTGAATCGTCAGTTTGCTGGTGCCATTGAATAGCACTTTCCTCCTGCCTTGCAGCCTGCTGTGAGCCAGGCCCACCTAGCCAATTGTTGTCAGCAATCATATTTCTGTTAACAGTATTGCAAAAATTGTCAATCATCACTGTTTAGACTGTCAGTAATCAGTCTCCTAGTGTCCTTGAATTGCATCTCCCTCCTGCCTGCCATCCTTTTGTGCCAGGCCGTCTTGCCAACTATTTACACCAATCCAAATATTTTGTCACAGTATAGTTACTAATTACAATTAAAAAAATCTTTATTGTTGATGATCTTAACCCTCAGTTTGCTCGTGCCTTTGAATTGCACTTTTCTACAGCCTTCCAAGCCTGTGTGCCAGGCCTACTTAAAAAATATTTACACCAATCATATTTGTTGTGACAGTATTCTAATAATTAAAAATTTACATTTTTTTTGGTAATAGTTGCTGTGATTTGAATCGTCAGTTTGCTGGTGCCATTGAATAACACTTTCCTCCTGCCTTGCAGCCTGCTGTGAGCCAGGCCCACCTAGCCAATTGTTGTCAGCAATCATATTTCTGTTAACAGTATTGCAAAAATTGTCAATCATCACTGTTTAGACTGTCAGTAATCAGTCTCCTAGTGTCCTTGAATTGCATCTCCCTCCTGCCTGCCATCCTTTTGTGCCAGGCCGTCTTGCCAACTACTTACACCAATCCAATTTTTTTGTCACAGTATAGTTACTAATTACAATTAAAAAAATCTTTATTGTTGATGATCTTAACCCTCAGTTTGCTCGTGCCTTTGAATTGCACTTTTCTACAGCCTTCCAAGCCTGTGTGCCAGGCCTACTTAAAAAATATTTACACCAATCATATTTGTTGTGACAGTATTCTAATAATTAAAAATTTACATTTTTTTTGGTAATAGTTGCTGTGATTTGAATCGTCAGTTTGCTGGTGCCATTGAATAACACTTTCCTCCTGCCTTGCAGCCTGCTGTGAGCCAGGCCCACCTAGCCAATTGTTGTCAGCAATCATATTTCTGTTAACAGTATTGCAAAAATTGTCAATCATCACTGTTTAGACTGTCAGTAATCAGTCTCCTAGTGTCCTTGAATTGCATCTCCCTCCTGCCTGCCATCCTTTTGTGCCAGGCCGTCTTGCCAACTACTTACACCAATCCAAATTTTTTGTCACAGTATAGTTACTAATAACAATTAAAAAAATCTTTATTGTTGATAATCTTAACCCTCAGTTTGCTCGTGCCTTTGAATTGCACTTTTCTACAGCCTTCCAAGCCTGTGTGCCAGGTCTACTTAAAAAAAATTTACACCAATCATATTTGTTGTGACAGTTTTCTAATAATTAAAAATTAAAATTTTTGGTAATAGTTGCTGTGATTTGAATCGTCAGTTTGCTGGTGCCATTGAATAGCACTTTCCTCCTGCCTTGCAGCCTGCTGTGAGCCAAGCCCACCTAGCCAATTGTTGTCAGCAATCATATTTCTGTTAACAGTATTGCAAAAATTGTCAATCATCACTGTTTAGACTGTCAGTAATCAGTCTCCTAGTGTCCTTGAATTGCATCTCCCTCCTGCCTGCCATCCTTTTGTGCCAGGCCGTCTTGCCAACTATTTACACCAATCCAAATATTTTGTCACAGTATAGTTACTAATTACAATTAAAAAAATCTTTATTGTTGATGATCTTAACCCTCAGTTTGCTCGTGCCTTTGAATTGCACTTTTCTACAGCCTTCCAAGCCTGTGTGCCAGGCCTACTTAAAAAATATTTACACCAATCATATTTGTTGTGACAGTATTCTAATAATTAAAAATTTACATTTTTTTTGGTAATAGTTGCTGTGATTTGAATCGTCAGTTTGCTGGTGCCATTGAATAACACTTTCCTCCTGCCTTGCAGCCTGCTGTGAGCCAGGCCCACCTAGCCAATTGTTGTCAGCAATCATATTTCTGTTAACAGTATTGCAAAAATTATCAATCATCACTGTTTAGACTGTCAGTAATCAGTCTCCTAGTGTCCTTGAATTGCATCTCCCTCCTGCCTGCCATCCTTTTGTGCCAGGCCGTCTTGCCAACTATTTACACCAATCCTAATTTTTTGTCACAGTATAGTTACTAATTACAATTAAAAAAATCTTTATTGTTGATGATCTTAATCCTCAGTTTGCTCGTGCCCTAGAATAGCACTTTTCTACAGCCTTCCAAGCCTGTGTGCCAGGCCTACTTAAAAAATATTTACACCAATCATATTTGTTGTGACAGTATTCTAATAATTAAAAATAAAAATGTTTGGTTTATGACTATGTCTATGCTATAAGGATGTATCTCTTGGAATTATGCTATCATTGTTATTGGATGAATATGTTATGAAACTTTTATTATAACCTCAATAAAAAACTTTAAAAAAAAAAAAATTAAAATTTTTGGTAATAGTTGCTGTGATTTGAAACCTCAGTTTGCTGGTGCCATTGAATAGCACTTTCCTCCTGCCTTGCAGCCTGCTGTGAGCCAGGCCTACCTAGCCAATTGTTGTCAGCAATCATATTTCTTTTAACAGTATTGCAAACATTGTCAATCATCAGTGTTTTGACTGTCATTAATCAGTCTCCTAGTGTCCTTGAATTGCATCTCCCTCCTGCCTGCCATCCTTTTGTGCCAGGCCGTCTTGCCAACTATTTACACCAATCCTAATTTTTTGTCACAGTATAGTTACTAATTAAAATAAAAAAAAATCTTGATTGCTGATCTTAATCCTCATTTTGCTTGTGCCATTGAATTGCACTTTTCTACTGCCTGCCAGCCTGTGTGCCAGGCCCAACTATCCAATTAGTGCTAGCAATCATATTTCTTTTAACAGTATTGCAAAATTTGTCAATCAACACTGTTTTGACTGTCAATCTGCAGTCTACTAGTGCCCTTGAATTGCATTTTCCTCCTGTCTGCCTGCCTGTGTGCCAGTCCCAACTAGCCAATTAGTGCCACCACTCATATTTATTGTAACAGGATTGGAATTTTTGTTAATCATAACTGTTTTGACTGTGATTCTTCAGTCTCCTAGTGCCATTGAATTGCAGTTTCCTTTCTCCCAGCGTGTGTGCCAGACAGGCTCATTTGCCAAATAGTGCCAAACAATCATATTTGTTGCCACAGTACTAGTAATATTTCAAAAAATGAACAATTTGTGATTTTTAAAACATCTGTCTTTTTTGTTGTTGTCAGTCTCACAGCGTATACTGTGCCCACTTTCACAGTGCCACCACTCAATTGGTGTAATAGTATTGTTAGTGTCCTATTTAAAAAAAAATTACAGGCAGAGGCAGGCCACCCCGCAGGTTCCGTGGTCGTGGTCGTGGTGCTGTGATTCCTTTAGACCCTACAAATATGCACATTGTTCAGATGCCGGGTGCCAGGGGGGATGCAAAAACTTCTGAGGAGGACCTAGTTGAATGGCTAACACAGGAAACCCAATCTTCTTCAGCTTCCGCTGCTAGTCCTCCTAACCTTGACGCACCATCTAAGTCCAGCTGTGCTTTGGGCAGGTCTCAAGTGACCAGTGCCACTCCGCCGCCTGTTGCCACCACCAACACTAGCACCACAGCCGCTTCACTTGATCTGTCACAGGAGTTATTGACAAATCATTTTGAAGAAATGAGTGATGCGCAACCATCATTGACAGAGGATGTAGATAATAGTGATCAGTCTCAGTCAGGCAGCATTACCAACATGGAGGTACGGTGTGATGATGATGATGATGTTGTACCCGCTGCTGCTTCCTTTCTTGATGTTTCCGATACAAGTGAAGCGGTTGATGATGATGTGTCTGTGGATGTCACGTGGGTGCCTGCTAGAAGAGAAGAAGAAGAGGGGGAAAGTTCAGATGGGGAGACAGAGAGGAGGAGGAGGAGGAGACGATTTGGAAGCATGGGGAGGTCGTCTCAAGGAGCTAGCGGCACAGTCAGACAGCATGCATCGTCACCAGGGGTCAGCCAGACAGCCCGCCGACGCCCATCAACGCATGCTGTTGCCACCACCAGAATGCCGTCATCGCAGAGCTCAGCAGTGTGGCATTTTTTTTGTGTGTCTGCCTCTGACAACAGCGATGCCATTTGCAACCTGTGCCAAAAGAAACTGAGTCGTGGGAAGTCCAACAGCCACCTAGGTACAACTGCTTTGCGAAGGCACATGGTCTCCCATCACAAAGGCCGATGGGAAGAACACATGAGTAGAAGCAGCACACAAAGTGAAAGCCGCCCTCCTCCTCCTGCTCCAGCATCTTCAGCCACGTCAACCAGTGCTGTCCTCCTTGCCCCCTCTCAACCATCCTCCACTCAGTCTCTCTTACGTAGCAGTTCCTGGTCATCTGCCCACAGTCAGGTGTCTGTCAAGGACATGTTTGAGTGTAAGAAGCCAATTTCTCAAAGTCACCCCCTTGCCCGGCGTCTAACAGCTGGCTTGTCTGAACTCTTAGCCCGCCAGCTTTTACCATACAAGCTGGTGGAGTCTGATGCTTTCAAAAAATGTGTATCTATTGGGACACCGCAGTGGAAGGTACCTGGCAGAAATTTCTTTTCACAAAAGGCAATCCCAAACCTGTACTCTGTTGTGAGAAAGGAAGTTATGGCATGTCTGGCACACAGCGTTGGGGCAAGGGTCCATATGACCATGGATAGCTGGTCTGCAAAGCATGGTCAGGGCAGGTATATCACCTACACTGCGCATTGGGTAAACCTGCTGACTTCTGACAAGCATGGAATGCGTGGCTCTGCAGAAGAGTTGGTGACACCGCCACGACTTGCAGGCAGGCCTGCTACTACCTCCTCTACTCCTCCTACTCCATCCTCTTCCATAACCTCTTCCTCGGCTGAGTCCTCTTCAACTTCTGCATCTTGCTCCACATCTATGGCACCCCCCCAGCTCCCCAGGTACTATGCTACATCCCGGGTACGGCAGTGTCACGCCGTCTTGGGGTTGACTTGCCTGAAAGCGGAGAGTCACACCGCACCAGCACTCCTGACCGCCCTGAACGCACAGGTGGATCAGTGGCTGACTCCGCACCAACTGGAGATTGGCAAGGTTGTTTCTGACAATGGAAGTAATTTGGTGGCAGCATTGAAATTGGGCAAGTTGACACATGTGCCGTGCATGGCACATGTGTGTAATCTGATTGTACAACGATTTGTCCATAAGTACCCAGGCTTACAGGACGTCCTGAAGCAGGCCAGGAAGGTGTGTGGCCATTTCAGGCGTTCCTACACGGCCATGGCGCACTTGTCTGATATCCAGCATCGAAACAACCTGCCAGTGAGGCGCTTGATTTGCGACAGCCCGATACAGTGGAATTCAACACTCCTAATGTTTGATCGCCTGCTCCAACAAGAAAAAGTTGTTAATGAGTATTTGTATGACCGGGGTGCTAGGCCAGCCTCTGGGGAGCTGGGTATATTTTTGCCAAATTACTGGACGCTCATGCGCAATGCCTGTAGGCTCATGTGTCCTTTTGAGGCGGTGACAAACCTTGTCAGTCGCACCGAAGGCACCATCAGCGACATCATACCATTTGTTTTCTTCCTGGAGCGTGCCCTACGAAGAGTGCTGGATCAGGCAGTAGATCAGCGCGAAGAGGAAGCGAGAGAGTTGTGGTGTCCATCAACCCCGCAAACAGCCGAATCAGCATTGCTTGCTGGACCTGCGGCAACGCAGGAAGAGGATTGTGAGGAAGAGGAGTCAGAGGAGGAATGTGGCTTTGGGGAGGATGAGGAGGAGGAAGACCGAGCACAACAGTCATCCCAGGGTGCTCGTTGTTGTCACCTCTCTGGTACCCGTGGTGTTGTACGTGGCTGGGGGGAAGAAGATACCATCAGTGAGATCAGTGAGGAGGAGGAACGCGACATGATTAGCTCTGCATCCAACCTTGTTCAAATGGGTTCTTTCATGCTGTCGTGCCTGTTGAGGGACCCTCGTATAAAAAAGCTGAAGGAGAACGACCCGCACTGGGTGTCCACGCTCCTCGACCCCCGGTATAAGCATAAAGTGCCTGAAATGTTACCAAATTCCCGCAAGTCGGAAAGGATGGAGCATTTTCATAAAAAATTAAAAACTATGCTTTACACAGCGTATAAGGGTGATGTCACAGCACCACGGGAATGTAACAGGGGAAGAGATGAAATTAATCCTCCTCCTCCCACGACCACGGCGGCAAGGTCCGGGCGCTTTCCTGACATCTTGTTGATGGAGGACATGCGTACCTTTTTAACTCCCATGCACCATCAGAGCCTTTCGGGATCCAGCCTTAGAGAAAGACTCAACCGACAGGTAGCAGACTACCTAGCTTTAACTGCGGATCTCGACACTCTCAGGAGCGATGGACCCCTTGACTACTGGGTGTGCAGGCTGTACTTGTGGCCTGAGCTATCCCAATTTGCAATGGAACTTCTGGCCTGCCCCGCTTCAAGTGTCCTGTCCGAAAGGACTTTTAGTGCAGCAGGAGGTTTTGTCACTGAGAAGAGAAGTCGCCTAGGTCAAAAAAGCCTTGACTATCTCACTTTTATAAAAATGAATGAGGGCTGGATCCCGAAGGGACTGACATTGGGCGATACATTTGAATAAAAAACTACTGATGATGATATGAGCTGGCTTGGGCTACAACTGGTACACAGGCTGGCCTTTTTTTTTTGGTTATAAAGACGGAGGACTTGCTTGACTTATCCGCCAACAACTAGTGTTCAAGCCACAAGCTTTTAGGGCACTTTATAAATGTTTTACAAACATCGATTTTTCTGGCCGCTGCTACAGCAGTTGCTACAACAATACCCCAATTTTTCAGTCATTTGTACATTCCTAATTTTTCTGACCTCTGCTGCATCTCTGTGGGTACAAAACTCAAATAAAAAAAATAAGGCACATAACACTAGTGATTAAACTGTTACAAATTGTACAACTTTACACACCACTCATATCTGGTGGACCATTCAATTGAACTTAAAATGCAACAAATTTGAAAGAGTAGGACCGACCAAGCATCTTTATCCGTCTCTTGGTTGCTCTAAATTATCTCCGTGTTCCATCTATGCCATAACTGTACTCTATTGTGCAAAAGGGTGGCATAAGTTGTGTTTCATGCTGTTGTGCCTGTTGCGGGTCGTGCCCATGATATAAAAAGGCTGAAGGAGAACGACCTGTAGTAATGGGTGCCCTATCCAGTTTTTAGAAAAATGTTCCTGGTTCCTCTCAATTATCTTTGGGTTTCTAAAATGGATGCCATACCTGTACTCGCTTGTGCAAAAGGATGGCATATGTGGTGGTGTTTCCTGCAGTTGTTTCTGTTGAGGGTGCTGGACCCTCTTATAAAAAAGGAGAACGACCTGGAGTGGGAGCCCAAGCATGGTTTTTGGGGCTATTTCACTTTTACAAACAATTATCTGTGGGTTTCACAAATCAATGCCGTACCAGTACTCTATTGTTCCAAAGTATGCCATATGTTCTCTTTCCTGCTGGTATTTTGTTTGAGGGTCCTGGACACTCTTATAAAAAGGCCTAAGGTGAAAGAGGTGTACTGGGTGTCCACTCATTTTTTATTTTCTATTTCTCATTTGACCAAAATTATCTCTGGTTTTGTAAAATCAATGCCGTACCTGTACTCTATTGATAAAAGGATGCCATACGTCCTCTTTCCTGCTGGTGTTTTTTTTTAGTGTCTAGGACCCTCTTATAAAAAGGCCTAAGGAGAAAGAGGTGTACTGGTTGGCCACTCATTTTTATTTTTCTATTTAACAATTGACCAAAATGATCTCTGGGTTTGTAAAATCAATGCTGTACCTGTACTCTATTGTTCAAAAGGATGCCATACGTCCTCTTTCCTGCTGGTGTTTTTTTTTGAGGGTCCAGGACCCTCTTATAAAAAGGCCTAAGGAGAAAGAGGTGTACTGAGTGTCCATCGAATCATTTTTTTTATTCAAATTTCCATTTGCAAAAAATTATCTATGGGTTTCTAAAATAAATGCCTTTCCTGTACTCTATTGTTCAAAAGTATGCCATATGTCCTCTTTCCTGCTGGTGTTTTTTTTGAGGGTCCAGGACCCTCTTATAAAAATGCCTAAGGAGAAAGAGGTGTACTGGCTGTCCATCGAATCTTTTTTTTTTATTCAAATTTCCATTTAAAAAAAAAATTCTATGGGTTTCTAAAATCAATGCCTTTCCTGTACTCTATTGTTCAAAAGTATGCCATATGTCCTCTTTCCTGCTGGTTTTTTGTTTGAGGGTCCTGGACCCTCTTATAAAAAGGCCTTATGGATAAAGAATTGTACTGGGTGTCTCCATCCAATCATTTTTTTTAGTTAAAATTCACGGTTGCAAAAAATTATCCCCGGGTTTCTAAAATCAATGCCTTTCCTATAATCTTTTTTTTCACAAAGGATGCCATATGTCCTCTTTCCTACTGCTGGTTTTGTTGAGTGTCCTGGAGCCTCTGCTAAAAAGGCCTAAGGATAAAGAAGTGTAATGGGTGTCTATTCAATGTTTTTTTAGATTTCCCGGTTGTAACAAATTTTTTCTGTCTTTCAAAAATCAATGCCTTTCCTGTAATCTATTTTTCAAAAGGATGCCATATGTCCTATTTCATGCTGTTCTTTCTGTTGAGGCTCCGGGACACTCTTATAAAAAGGACTAAGGATAAAGAAGTGTACTGGGTGTTCAATCAATGTTTTTTTTTCTATTTCCCGGGTCATATAACTGATCTCTGTGCTTCTAAAATCAATGCCTTTCCTGTAATCTAATTTTCAAAAGTATGCCATATGTCATCTTTCCTGCTGGTGTTTTCTTTGAGGGTCCAGGACCCTCTTATAAAAAGGCCTAAGGAGAAAGAGGTGTACTGGGTGTCCATCGAATAATTTTTTTTATTCAAATTTACATTTGCAAAAAATTATCTATGGGTTTCTAAAATCAATGCCTTTCCTGTACTCTTACTCTATTGTTCAAAAGTATGCCATATGTCCCCTTTCCTGCTGGTGTTTTGTTTGAGGGTCCTGGACCCTCTTATAAAAAGGCCTAGGGAGAAAGAATTGTACTGGGTGTCCATCCAATCCATTTTTTTGATTCAAATTCACGGTTGCAACAAATTATCCCCGGGTTTCTAAAATCAATGCCTTTCCTATAATCTTTTTTTTGCAAAGGATGCCATATGTCCTCTTTCCTACTGCTGGTTTTGTTGAGTGTCCTGGAGCCTCTGCTAAAAAGGCCTAAGGATAAAGAAGTGTAATGGGTGTCTATTCAATGTTTTTTTAGATTTCCCGGTTGTAACTAATTTTTTCTGTCTTTCAAAAATCAATGCCTTTCCTGTAATCTATTTTTCAAAAGGATGCCATATGTCCTATTTCATGCTGTTCTTTCTGTTGAGGCTCCGGGACACTCTTATAAAACGGACTAAGGATAAAGAAGTGTACTGGGTGTTCAATCAATGTTTTTTTTTCTATTTCCCGGGTCATATAACTGATCTCTGTGTTTCTAAAATCAATGCCTTTCCTGTAATCTAATTTTCAAAAGTATGCCATATGTCATCTTTCCTGCTGGTGTTTTTTTTTTGAGGGTCCAGGACCCTCTTATAAAAAGGCCTAAGGAGAAAGAGGTGTACTGGGTGTCCATCGAATAATTTTTTTGATTCAAATTTACATTTGCAAAAAATTATCTATGGGTTTCTAAAATCAATGCCTTTCCTGTACTCTTACTCTATTGTTCAAAAGTATGCCATATGTCCCCTTTCCTGCTGGTGTTTTGTTTGAGGGTCCTGGACCCTCTTATAAAAAGGCCTAGGGAGAAAGAATTGTACTGGGTGTCCATCCAATCAATTTTTTTGATTCAAATTCACGGTTGCAACAAATTATCCACGGGTTTCTAAAATCAATGCCTTTCCTATAATCTTTTTTTCACAAAGGATGCCATATGTCCTCTTTCCTACTGCTGGTTTTGTTGAGTGTCCTGGAGCCTCTGCTAAAAAGGCCTAAGGATAAAGAAGTGTAATGGGTGTCTATTCAAAGTTTTTTTAGATTTCCCGGTTGTAACTAATTTTTTCTGTCTTTCAAAAATCAATGCCTTTCCTGTAATCTATTTTTCAAAAGGATGCCATATGTCCTCTTTCATGCTGTTCTTTCTGTTGAGGCTCCGGGACACTCTTCTAAAAAGGCCTAAGGATAAAGAAGTGTACTGGGTGTATAATCTATGTTTTTTTCAGATTTCACGGTTGCAACTAATGATCTCTGTGTTTCTAAAATCAATGACTTTCCTGAAATATAATTTTCTAAAGGATGCCATATGTCCTCTTTCATGCTGCTGGTTTTGTGGAGGGTCCTGTAGCCTCTGCTAAAAAGGCCTAAGGATAAATAAGTGTACTTGGTGTATAATCAAAGTTTTTTGCGATTTCACGGTTGCAACTAATGATCTCTGTGTTTCTAAAATCAATGCCTTTCCAGAAATCTATTTTTCTAAAGGATGCCATATGTCCTCTTTACTGCTGCTGGTTTTGTTGAGGGTCCTGGAGCCTCTGCTACTAAGGCCTAAGGATAAATAAATGTCCTGGTTGTCTAATCCATTTTTTTTTTAGATTTCCCGGTTGCAACAAATTATCTCCGGGTTTCTAAAATCAATGCCTTTCCTGTAATCTATTAGTCACAAGGATGCCATATGTCCTCTTTCATGCTGTTGTTTATGTTGAGGCTACGGGAGACTCTTCTAAAAAGGCCTAAGGATAAAGAAGTGTACTGGGTGTATAATCTATGTTTTTTTAGATTTCACGTTTGCAAAAAATTATCCACGGGTTTCTAAAATCAATACCTTTCCAGTAATCTATTATTCACAAGGATGCCATATGTACTTTTTGATGCTGTTGTTTCGGTTGAGGCTCCGGGAGCCTCTTATTAAAAAGGCCTAATGAAAAATAAGTGTACTGGGTGTCTAATCAATGTTTTTTTCGATTTACCAGTTGCAACTAATGATCTCTGTGTTTCTGAAATCAATGCCTTTCCTATAATCATTTTTTCAAAAGGATGCCATATGTCCTCTTTGCTGCTGCTGGTTTTGTCGACGGTCCTGGAGCCTCTGCTGCGCATAATAAAGAAAAAAAAATAATTTAACTTGACTTAATAACTGAAGCATGACTTCAGGAGTCAGGTGTGGTCGTAGGTAGTGGTTGTTGTTAGCAGATTATTTTTATTGCAAATTGCAATTGCCACAGCGTGCATAAAATGTGCGTCACTAGTCCAAATTTTAAATTTTTTTTTTCATTCAGGATTAGTTTGGGGTACGGCGCAATATTGGAAAGGCAAAAAACAGGTCTCGGTACCCGTTGATATAAGGGGTGACTACTAGTGCTTTTACCAGGCTCCTCTTGGATAGCCCCAGAAAGTGTGAGTTTGAATCCCAAAAAGAAAATTAAATTAAGGTTGAAAAATTACTCCTAAGTAAATTGTAAGACCTGGAGCTCCTCAAACACACGTCCTACCGCAACAGCTATAGGCTCCGCCCACCCAAATCTTACCTTTTTAATGCCAATTGATATTGCCACAGCTGGAACAACAGTAACTAACATGTGCGTCACCACAGTCTCCGAAGCTATTGTCGGATGTATACAAAAACAACAATAAAGAATTCCTTTTGGGGCGCAAAGAGATGGCTACCGGAACACTCCAGGAACTTCACAACAGTGGCTGTCTTGTGTTTCCGGTGATGTTGTAGACATCTGGGTAGTGTACAGGGAGGGCAAAAATCGTCTCCATCTCTGTGCACCACAGGACATGACATCCTTGTCATCCATAAGCACATGAAATTGCTGGCATTTTCGTTGCTTCAAGAAGTTCAGTTTTTGTGGTGATAGTACAGAATAAAATAAACTTTGGTTTCCTACCATACTCAAGACAATCTTGTAGTTCAAGCTTCGGACTTGCTGTGGGAAACAGTGGGCTGTCCATAGCAGGAAGATGATTTAGACAGAAGTAACGGGCTCTGATTGCAGGTGACACATGTTTATCGTCAATCATCAAAGGGGTTGCGTGCAGAATATGGCTGATGGCCCCTTATTCACATGTTTGTCCAGAGCAACAACATTTGCAAACAGCCAGAAGAGAGGTCGGTTCTCACCAGCCTTAAGTTGAGCTTCAATTACCAAATGCTGATATTCAAAAAATAGACAAACAGTGCCTTAAAAAACACATATGCAATATGGATTCACCAGAGCAAGGTCATTGCAAGTATTTCCCACAATAACAAAATTAAAATGACACAACTCCGCAATCTTCCCCTTCACATTATTATTGTCACACTCCATTGTACTCCTATGCCCACCTCCCTGCTCTTGTTTTTGTTGAGGGTCCTGGAGCCTCTTCTAAAAAGGCCTATGGATAAATAAGTGTACTGGGTGTCTAATCAATGTTTTTTTCTATTTCACGGGTCATATAAATGATCTGTGGGATTCTAAAAACAATGCCTTTCCTGTAATCTATTATTCAAAAGGATGACATACGTCCTCTTTCAGGCTGTTGTTTCTGTTGAGGCTCCGGGACCCTCGTATTAAAAAGGACTAAGGATAAAGAAGTGTACTGGGTGTCCAATCATTTTTTTTTCTATTTCACTGGTCATATAAATGATCTCTGTGTTTCTAAAATCAATGCCTTTCCTGTAATCTAATTTACAAAAGTATGCCATATGTCCTCTTTCCTGCTGCTGGTTTTGTTGAGGGTCCTGGAGCCTATGCTTAAAAGGCCTAAGGATAAAGAAGTGTACTGGGTGTCTAATCTATGTTTTTTTAGATTTCATGGTTGCAAAAAATTATCCACAGGTTTCTAAAATCAATGCCTTTCCTGTAATCTATTATTCACAAGGATGCCATATGTACTTTTTAATGCTGTTGTTTCTGTTGAGGCTCCGGGAGCCTCTTAATCTTATTAAAAAGGCCTAATGAAAAATAAGTGTACTGGGTGTATAATCAATGTTTTTTTTTATTTTCCGTTTGCAACTAATGATCTCTGTGTTTCTGAAATCAATGCCTTTCCTATAATCATTTTTTCAAAAGGATGCCATATGTCCTCTTTCCTGCTGCTGGTTTTGTCGAGGGTCCTGGAGCCTCTGCTGAGCATAACATTTTTTTTTTTTATTTAACTTGACTTAATAACTGAAGCATGACTTCAGGAGTCAGGTGTGGTCATAGGTAGTGGTTGTTGTTAGCAGATTATTTTTATTGCAAATTGCAATTGCCACAGCGTGCATAAAATGTTCGTCACTAGTCCAAATTTTAAGGTTTTTTTTCATTCAGGATTAGTTTGTGGACCAGCGCAATATTGGAAATGCAAAAAACAGGTCTCTGTACCCGTTGATATAAGGGGTGACTACTACTGCTTTTACCAGGCTCCTCTTGGATAGCCCCAGAAAGTGTGACTATGAATCCCAAAAAGAAAATTAAATTAAGGTTGAAAACTAACTCCAAAGTAACTTGTAAGACCTGGAGCTCCTCAAACACACGTCCTACCGCAACAGCTATAGGCTCCGCCACCCACAAATCTTAACTTTTTCATGCCAATTGATATTGCCACAGCTGGAACAACAGTAAATAACATGTGCGTCACCACAGTCTCCGAAGCTGTTGTCGGATGTATACAAAAACACTGATAAAGTATTCCTTTAGGAGCGCAAAGAGATGGCTACCAGAACACTCCAGGAACTTCACAAGAGTGGCTGTATTGTGTTTCTGGTGATGTTTAGACATCTGGATAGTGTACAGGGAGGGCAAAAATCGTCTCCATCTCTGTGCACCACAGGACAGGACATCCTTGTCATCCATAAGCACATGAAATTGCTGGCATTTTCGTTGCTTCAAGAAGTTAATTTTTTGTGGTGATAGATAGTACAGAATTAAATAAACTTTGGTTTCCTACCATACTCAAGACAATCTTGTATTTCAATATTCGTACTTGCTGTGGGAAACAGTGGCCTGTCCATACCAGGAAGATGATTTAGACAGAAGTAACGAGCTCTGCTTGCAGGTGACACATGTTTATCGTCAATTATCAAAGGGGTTGCGTGCAGAATATGGCTGATGGCCCCTTATTCACATGTTTGTCCAGAGCCACAACATTTGCAAACAGCCAGAAGAAAGGTCGTTTCTCACCAGCCTTAAGTTGAGCTTCATTTACCAAATGCTGATATTCAAAAAAATAGACAAACAGTGCCTTAAATAACACATTTGCGATATGGATTCACCAGAGCAAGGTCATTGCAAGTACTAAGTTCCCACGATAACAAAATTAGAATGCCACAACTATGCAATCTTCACCTTCAGATTATTATTGTCACACTCCATTGTACTCCTATGCCCAGCTCCCTGCTCTTGTTTTTGTTGAGGGTCCTGGAGCCTCTGCTGAAAAGGCATATGGATAATAAAGTGTACTGGGTGTCTGTTCAATGTTTTTTTTTTATTTCCCGGTTGCAAGTAATTATCTCAGTGTTTCTAAAATCAATGCCTATCCTGTAATCTATAATTCAAAAGGATGACATATGTCCTCTTTCATGCTGTTGTTTCAGTTGCGGCTCCGGGACCCTCGTATTAACAAGGCCTGAGGATAAATAAGTGTAACCGGTGTCTAATGACTGTTTTTTTCTAATTTCACGGTTGCAAATAATGATCTGTGGGTTTCTAACATCAATGCCTTTACTGTAATCTTTTATTCAAAAGGATGACATATCTCCTCTTTCATGCTGTTGTTTCGGTTGAGGCTCCGGTACCCTCGAATTAAAAAGGCCTGAGCATAAATAAGTGTCACGGCTGTGTAATCAATGTTTTTTTCTAATTTCACGGTTGCAAATAATGATCTGTGGGTTTCTAAAATCAATGCCTTTACTGTAATCTTTTATTCAAAAGGATGACATATCTCCTCTTTCATGCTGTTGTTTCGGATGAGGCTCCGGGACCCTCGTATTAAAAAGGTCTGAGCATAAATAAGTGTCACGGCTGTGTAATCAATGTTTTTTTCTTATTTCACGGTTGCAAATAATGATCTGTGGGATTCTAAAATCAATGCCTTTACTGTAATCTTTTATTCAAAAGGATGACATATCTCCTCTTTCATGCTGTTGTTTCGGTTGAGGCTCCGGGACCCTCGTATTAAAAAGGCCTGATCATAAATAAGTGTCACGGCTGTGTAATCAATGTTTTTTTCTAATTTCACGGTTGCAAATAATGATCTGTGGGTTTCTAAAATTAATGCCTTTACTGTAATCTTTTATTCAAAAGGATGACATATCTCCTCTTTCATGCTGTTGTTTCGGTTGAGGCTCTGGGAGCCTCGTATTAAAAAGGCCTGAGCATAAATAAGTGTCACGGCTGTCTAATGAATGTTTTTTTCTAATTTCACGGTTGCAAATAATGATCTGTGGGTTTCTAAAATCAATGCCTTTACTGTAATCTTTTATTCAAAAGGATGACATATCTCCTCTTTCATGCTGTTGTTTCGGTTGAGGCTCCGGGACCCTCGTATTAAAAAGGCCTGAGCATAAATAAGTGTCACGGCTGTGTAATCAATGTTTTTTTCTAATTTCACGGTTGCAAATAATGATCTGTGGGTTTCTAAAATCAATGCCTTTACTGTAATCTTTTATTCAAAAGGATGACATATCTCCTCTTTCATGTTGTTGTTTCGGTTGAGGCTCCGGGACCCTCGTATTAAAAAGGCCTGAGCATAAATAAGTGTCACGGCTGTGTAATCAATGTTTTTTTCTAATTTCACGGTTGCAAATAATGATCTCTGGGTTTCTAAAATCAATGCCTTTACTGTAATCTTTTATTCAAAAGGATGACATATCTCCTCTTTCATGCTGTTGTTTCGGTTGAGGCTCCGGGACCCTCGTATTAAAAAGGCCTGAGGATAAATAATTGTGTAACGGGTATCTAATGAATTTTTTTTTTATTTCACGGGTCATATAAATGATCTCTGGGATTCTAAAATCAATGCCTTTCCTGTAATCTATTATTCAAAAGGATGACAGTACTACCAAAATACAGCCAATGAAGGGCCTTAGGAAGACTGAGCCAAGGTTGGATTGTAGTATTTGGTTAGGCTAATCATGATGGCCATGTAGACCACCACCACCGAGAGTCCTGGAAGTAACAAGGATGATGAGATGAAAGAGCTAAGAATAGTAGAACTTGAAACAACAGAGTTAGCCATGGGTGTTAGTGCAAAACCGCTTGGCTTTTTTTTGGCTTTGGGTGCGGCTATTCATGCAGGCCATATAGAGCTGACAACATTCGGTGTCGTATCAGCTATTAAACTAATAAGAACAGTACTACCAAAATACAGCCAATGAAGGGCCTTAGGAAGACTGGGCCAAGGTTGGATTGTAGTATTTGGTTAGGCTAATAATGATGTCCATGTAGACCACCACCACCGAGAGTCCTGGAAGTAACAGGGATGATGAGATGAAAGAGCTAAGAATAGTAGAACTTGAAACAACAGAGTTAGCCATGGGTGTTAGTGCAAAACCGCTTGGCTTTTTTTTGGCTTTGGGTGCGGCTATTCATGCAGGCCATATAGAGCTGAAAACATTCGGTGTTGTATCAGCTATTAAACTAATAAGAACAGTACTACCAAAATACAGCCAATGAAGGGCCTTAGGAAGACTGGGCCAAGGTTGGATTGTAGTATTTGGTTAGGCTAATCATGATGGCCATGTAGACCACCACCACCGAGAGTCCTGGAAGTAACAGGGATGATGAGATGAAAGAGCTAAGAATAGTAGAACTTGAAACAACAGAGTTAGCCATGGGTGTTAGTGCAAAACCGCTTGGCTTTTTTTTGGCTTTGGGTGCGGCTATTCATGCAGGCCATATAGAGCTGAAAACATTCGGTGTCGTATCAGCTATTAAACTAATAAGAACAGTACTACCAAAATACAGTCAATGAAGGGCCTTAGGAAGACTGGGCCAAGGTTGGATTGTAGTATTTGGTTAGGCTAATCATGATGGCCATGTAGACCACCACCACCGAGAGTCCTGGAAGTAACAGGGATGATGAGATGAAAGAGCTAAGAATAGTAGAACTTGAAACAACATAGTTAGCCATGGGTGTTAGTGCAAAACCGCTTGACTTTTTTTTGGCTTTGGGTGCGGCTATTCATACAGGCCATATAGAGCTGACAACTTTCGGTGTCTTATCAGCTATTAAACTAATAAGAACAGTACTACCAAAATACAGCCAATGAAGGGCCTTAGGAAGACTGGGCCAAGGTTGGATTGTAGTATTTGGTTAGGCTAATCATGATGGCCATGTAGACCACCACCACCGAGAGTCCTGGACGTAACAGGGATGATGAGATGAAAGAGCTAAGAATAGTAGAACTTGAAACAACAGAGTTAGCCATGGGTGTTAGTGCAAAACCGCTTGGCTTTTTTTGGCTTTGGGTGCGGCTATTCATGCAGGCCATATAGAGCTGACAACATTCGGTGTCGTATCAGCTATTAAACTAATAAGAACAGTACTACCAAAATACAGCCAATGAAGGGCCTTAGGAAGACTGGGCCAAGTTTGGATTGTAGTATTTGGTTAGGCTAATCATGATGGCCATGTAGACCACCACCACCGAGAGTCCTGGAAGTAACAGGGATGATGAGATGAAAGAGCTAAGAATAGTAGAGCTTGAAACAACAGAGTTAGCCATGGGTGTTAGTGCAAAACCGCTTGGCTTTTTTTGGCTTTGGGTGCGGCTATTCATGCAGGCCATATAGAGCTGACAACATTCGGTGTCGTATCAGCTATTAAACTAATAAGAACAGTACTACCAAAATACAGCCAATGAAGGGCCTTAGGAAGACTGGGCCAAGTTTGGATTGTAGTATTTGGTTAGGCTAATCATGATGGCCATGTAGACCACCACTACCGAGAGTCCTGGAAGTAACAGGGATGATGAGATGAAAGAGCTAAGAATAGTAGAACTTGAAACTACAGAGTTAGCCATAGGTGTTAGTGCAAAACCGCTTGGCTTTTTTTTGGCTTTGGGTGCGGCTATTCATGCAGGCCATATAGAGCTGAAAACATTCGGTGTCGTATCAGCTATTAAACTAATAAGAACAGTACTACCAAAATACAGCCAATGAAGGGCCTTAGGAAGACTGGGCCAAGGTTGGATTGTAGTATTTGGTTAGGCTAATCATGATGGCCATGTAGACCACCACCACTGAGAGTCCTGGAAGTAACAGGGATGATGAGATGAAAGAGCTAAGAATATTAGAACTTGAAACAACAGAGTTAGCCATGGGTGTTAGTGCAAAACCGCTTGGCTTTTTTTTGGCTTTGGGTGCGGCTATTCATGCAGGCCATATAGAGCTGACAACATTCGGTGTCGTATCAGCTATTAAACTAATAAGAACAGTACTACCAAAATACAGCCAATGAAGGGCCTTAGGAAGACTGAGCCAAGGTTGGATTGTAGTATTTGGTTAGGCTAATCATGATGGCCATGTAGACCACCATGTAGTAATAAGAACAGTACTACCAAAATACAGCCAATGAAGGGCCTTAGGAAGACTGAGCCAAGGTTGGATTGTAGTATTTGGTTAGGCTAATCATGATGGCCATGTAGACCACCACCACCGAGAGTCCTGGAAGTAACAGGGATGATGAGATGAAAGTGCTAAGAATAGTACTAATTGAAACAACAGAGTTAGCCATGGGTGTTAGTCTAAGACCACTCTGCTTTTTGTTTGGGTGCAGCTAATCATGAAGGCCAGATAGACCTGCCACTATTTGGTGTTATAACAGGTATAAAAATGCAAAGAACAGTACTACTTAACACAACCTACTTACCATGGGTCCCAGAGCATATGTTTGGTTGTTATATTTTGTAAGGGTAATCATGCAGGCCATATAGACCTCCACCGATAGGGTGAGTATGAGTAACAGCTATTAAAATGCGAAGGACATTACTAATTAACACAACATAGTTACCATGGGTCGCAGACCAAGAGCAGATGTCTTATTATTATATTTTGTATGGGTAATCATCCAGGCCGTATAGACCTCACCAAATAGGGGGAGTTACAGAGATTAAAGTGCTAAGAATGGTAGTACTTAAAACACAACCTCGTTAAAATAGGTAGCAGACCACATGTCTTATTATTATAATTTTTCAGGGTAATCTGGCAGGCCATATAGAACTCCCCCGATAGGGGGGGGGGGGACAGGGATTAAAGTGCTAAGAAAAGTACTAATTGACACAAGCAAGTTGGGTCCAAGAACGCATGTTTGATTATTAGAATTTATTAGGGTAATTATATATCTAACAAATCTATCTATTTCTCTTCTATCGATTCTATCTAACTATCAATCTATGTATATCTATCTATCCTATCTATCACTATCAATCTATCTTCTGTCCGGGATGTTTTGAGACAGCCACTTTGGGAATGTTAGTTGATTTAGACCCATTATGGCTTAAAAGCAGACTCTGCATCAACTATGTAATTTTCCATGGGAGTTTTGCCAGGGATCCCCCTCCAGCATGCAACAGTCCAGGTGTTAGTACCCTTGAAACAACTTTTCCATCACTATTGTGGCCAGAAAGAGTCCTTGTAGGTTTTAAAGTTCGCCTGCCTATTGAATTCCGAAAATTTTAGGTTTGCGACATCACTATTTAGGAGACAGGCAGATAGTGTTAGTAAAAGATAACAGGCAGGGGAAATATATGGTTATACAAAAAGCATATACTGACATAAAGTTAAATATATATATATATATATACTGTATATATATATATATATATATATATATATATATATATATATATATATATATATATTGATCATATTTCCTTGAGACAAAAACGGGACATTGAGATGTCAAAAACAGGACGGGGTTAATATTCTTTATTCATAGGAAAAAAGTACGATTTTAACAAAAGTTAGCTTTTTATGACATGAATAAAAACATGAATTAAGCCGAAGGGACTTCCGGTGGGCGGACACGGAAACGCAGCAAAGAGAATCTTCACTTAACATTACAAGATTGCAACGACAGAACAAAATATTGCAAGAAAAACTAGACGATCTGGAAAATAGGTCCCGCCGCAACAATGTTCGGGTGGTGGGACTCCCAGAATCAATTCCAGGAGCTGCCTTAATTGAATTTGCAGAAAATACACTGCCAAAGCTGCTTGGCATCTCCAGTGCAAACATTCCTTGTATTGTGGAAAGAGCACATCGTTTAGGATCTATGATGCAGAATAGTGGGCATAGAGCCTCGCCAAGACAACTAATGATAAAATACCTCAACTTCAAAGACAAGACCCTACTCCTTAAAGCGTACAGGCAGACCAGACACCAGAACTGATGTATGAAGGTTCAAATATCCACCTGTTCCAGGACTATTCAGCTGAAGTGGCGAAGAAACGCAGAGAGTTTTCACTTTACTGCAGGGAGCTCTTGGAGAGGGGTGAATCAGTGTCCTTGCTTTACCCAGCATGACTCAAGCTGCAAACACTCAAGGTCCAAAGTTCTTTGAATCTACCTCACAGCTTCAGGCCTTTATGAAATCATGGAATCCTTACAGAATGGAGCAAAACGAAGCAGAACATATTGAAGAAGCGGAGACATGAAGATACATTTATACTCTTGGATAAACCTAACTTGTATTGGTGACTGTTCATCTGCTTATTTGTTCTGCATTTTGTGATATCTTTATTCTCATTGAAGTTGAGGAAATGTGAAAACATGCAAACATCTCTATCAGTTTAACCCTTATGGGGACTGTCTACTGGATTGTATTTTCTGTGTTTTTTCTCTCCGCAGATTTGTGAAGACAACTCAGAGACTGAGGACACTTATATTATGCAAAGCGCTGTGCATATGCACGTCACCATGTTATATCCTTTTTGCACTGTGGGGGGGGGGGGAGGGGGGAACTATTGAACATTAATTCTGTTCCATTGTTCAAATTGTTTTATATATCTAGGTGATTCAAGATTTAGATACTACTGATCATTACTAACTCATTGTTTTTCTACTTTTAGATGTCTTCCAAGATTTTATCCCTGGCTAGGGAAGAGACCCCAGGGTGTCAGAACTGTAAGTAATACTGCTGCACATATTAGAACTGTTACTCTTCAGCTATCCCCCAAATTACATATATACTACCTAAACATTGAGAATGGGGATACACCAAGGTTATCTACACCAAATATGAAAGCAGCCAGGCATGGGGAGTTGCATTTCTTTTTCGCAAAAACCTAAATTACTCAGTAACTCAGATGGTATTAGATCCACAGGGGAGATATGTCCTACTTAAACTAATGCTTAATGGATCTCCATTATTGATAGGAGGGGTGTATGGGCCCCACACACATAAAAAGGAATTCTGGAGTGACCTTAGGACTCGCCTTCTCCAGATGGCAGATGCCCCGATAATATTGGGAGGGGACTACAACCTCACACCGCAGACACCCGCAGATAGATACCAAAACCCAAACCTTGCACAAACAACTCATACTAGAATCTTACACTCCAATAAAGATACAAATATACTCTGCAAATTTTGCAATGCTCTCCTCCTCTCTGATGTTTGGAGTGATAGGAATCTGGAGGCTAGGAATTATACATGTATCACGCCCGCAAAACACACCCTCTCACGCATAGACTACTTCCTGGTCTCTGGGTCCTTGAACTCTGGGATTGGAGATGTGGGAATTTACTGCCCAACAATCTCAGATCATGCCCCAATCACACTGAAACTTAATGTAGGACCTCCCAGAGCGCAGGGTACTAGTTGGTCTTTCCCCAAATACCTCCTACATGACGATAATTTTAGAAATCACCTTATAGGGGAGTGGTTGACTTACACTTCAACAAATCAGGAACATAGAAGTAACTCTATTCTGTTTTGGGAGACCGTGAAAGCAGTACTTATACATATATCATCAAATTCAGGAGACAAAAGCAGATCAGGGAGGATTTACTGCTTAAGCAGTTACTAAAGGCGAGGAATAGATATCTCTGTAACCCCACAAACATTAATAGAACAAAATATCGACACGCCAAGGCAAATAGGGATATGTATCTGTCCCAAAGTGCAGCTAGGGACTTGACAAAGATGCATGCTAGGTTTTACCGACATGGTAACAAGACAGGCCGAATGCTGGCTAGACTAACAAAACTGACTAGAGGAAACAATACTATATCAGCTATTAAACATAATGGTATCGTTCATACAGCCACGACAGACATACAAAGAGTATTTAGCCAGTACTACTCTCACCTCTACACTTCACGAGAGACAGACCCTTCGCTTACAGATAAATTCTGGGACGCCCTAACCCAACCATCCTTGACAGACCCACAATGACAAGGATTGAACGCTAATATCTCAGTAAAATAAATATTCTCAGCTATTGGGGGGCTTCAGCTGGAAAAGTCCTCTAGTCTCATTCTTAAATTGGATAGGGATGCCTTGGCTCCTGAGTCATATCGCCTAATCTCACTCATGAATTCAGATTACAAGCTATTCATGAAAATCTTAGCCGACAGATTGGCGAAGGTACTTCCGGAATTAATACATCCTAGCCAGATGGGGTTTGTAAAAGGTAGGTCATCAGTGGTGAATGTACGCACATTACAATTTCTGTTAACGCATTATTGGGAAACGGCGGGAAAATGTCGTGTGGCATATTTGGAGGAAGCCTGTGCTCTACTTGTAGATGCGGAAAAGGCCTTCGATAAAGTCCTCTGGAGTAATTTATTCTATACTCTAGAACAATTTGGAATCGCGGGTAACTTTACACGAGCGTTGAACGCACTATACACCTCCCCTCAGGCGGCTATATTGGTTAATGGTATTCCATTGCAACCATTTGCCTTAGGTAGAAGCACAAGGCAGGGGTGCCCATTGTCACCCCTCCTTTTTGACCTTGCACTGGAACCCCTGGCTGCAAAAATCCATCAAAATACTGACGGTCTCAAAATAGGAAATAATACACTACACCTGTCACTCATCGCAGATGACATGGTGTTATATGTGCAAAATCCCAGACTGACTATCCCCCTATTGATGAATATTATAAAGGAATTTGGCCTAATTTCGGGCTATAAGGTCAACACAGACAAGACTGAGCTAATATGGCTTTCCCATGCTAATGACATCTCTGACGACTTCAAATTGGTAGGAAATTCCTTTACATACCTGGGAATTAGGCTCTCAAGGAATCCAGAAGATTGGTATGGTGCTAACTACACACCCCTCAAGAGAGTTGCATCACATCTTACTACCCACTGGGTTAAACTGCCATTATCTATCTCTGGCAGGATAGGACTTATCAAGATGGTACTTTTCCCCAAATTACTCTATGTCATGCAGATGTTGCCAATATTGTTACATAAGATGAATTTGAGCTTCTGGAGGTCTCTCTTCCTCTCTTTTATATGGGCCAATAAAAAACACAGGATACGGCTAGCTGCCTTGCTGAACAGTCGCAGCAGAGAGGAGCTCCTCACATTAAAGTGCTTAAAAGCTTAATTTCCACTAATTACAGCCTTGGGATTAACTTCATTTCTACCCATATAGTTATCCCCCTGTACGGAGGGTTTGTGTTCCGGATCGCTACCTGCACTGACTGGTGCTTTTTAAGTGACCCGCATCGAGTTCAACTGCCTCATCGCCTGTGCCTCAGAGTAACCTTTTCTACATAGCTACCCTACCTATCATCCGGCATTTGCAGCTTTGATCCAGCTCCGGAGGGTCGGGGCTCCGCTCCGGAGCTGTAGCAGCACCAGACATCACACCTTCTCATTGCCAGTCTCCAACTATAGGCGGTGACCCAGCTCAGACCTGAACCCGACACAGCAGGGGCCCGGCTACAACCTGACAGTGGCTGACGGAGACTTACCCAGGAGGTCTCAAGTCACAGAAGGCTTCCCTCATCTTAAGACAGCTGTAGGGCCAGACGTGTAAGCGCTCCTGCACTTCAAATTGCCAGTGTGGTGTGGCGCGAAAAGCCGCCATTTTTGCCTTCCCCCACGTCAGTCTCATACAGCCGCCCTGCTGCAGGCTCCGGAAGATTGGAGATCCGCTCCGGAGCTGAGGAGTTATACCACGCCTGCAAGTTGTGCCAAGAGGGGAGGACCGCAGCCGACAATAACCCTGGTCTGTCTGGGAATCTCCGTGCCACACCTGCGTGTCCCACGCTATAGTCCAGTGCTGCCTGAATACCTGAGAGCTTTGACTATATCATGCTCCCTAGGGTGGGGTGACGTGAGGTGTTGGGGGACCCCTGGTGACCCTGTAGACAGAGAGGAGAGCAAGGGGAGGCTTGTGAACTTACCTCCAACACTACTGGTGCGAACCGCGGCCATATTGTTCCAGTGAGAAAGAGGCCGCCATCGGAGGAGACTGTGACTTTAAAGCAGCAGGGACACTTGCAGCGTTTGTGTTCAGCCGACTGTTTTGTGAGCTTGAACAGTCTTTTGGAGGTGTGACATCAAGGAGATCTGGTGTGTGGACCTTCGACTGAGCAATCCTGGTGAGATTAATCTATTTTATATATAGCTTGTGGGCTGCCTGAGGTCATTTTCACCTGCTATTACCCCTGATCCTGATTCAGGGGATATAAATATATCTCTAGGGCCCTTCACAACACTTTGAGAACTCTGCCACTGCATCTAAGAAGTGACTCTGGGACCAATTATATATATCTTAAGTGCCACCACGACAATAGGAACTATAATCCCAATATATTCTGTGGCCCATGGCAGTGTTCTCTAAGACACCTAACGTTGTCACAAACAGGGGGGTCCTCCCACACCCAGCACTTCCCTGGTTCTTTGAAAGCCTCAGAAGAGTTTTCCTTACTGGCTGCACTGCCCTTACATATGAAATAAACGTCCCCTTCTATTGACCCTTATTGATTGAAACCAATCCTGGCACCTGTTCTGCAGTGACATTTTCCTGACACACCGAAAGCCCACACTTCTTGCCACCACCCTCCTTACATTTTGTGGACCCTTTACACTAGCAGCTGCTGTGTCAGCTATTTGCATTTGGGCTATCTGCCCAAATTGTAGTGTTAATTTATCAGCCAACCTTAACCCTTCCATCACAGGGACATTATTACACTGTATGCACCCCCCACTTTAGCTGTAGAACCTGCTTGACTACACCAATCCTGATTGCTATTATATAGCCTGTGGCTGCTGTGACAGCTTATGTATCTTTGGGTTTCTAGCCCAAAGTGGAGTGTTGTTCTATTTTATTGCCTTACTAATCATTTTCATTTCCTACAGGTCCTTCCCACAGCAATTTGTTTAGTTGAATTGTAGGCAAGTGTATTTTAAAGTGCTAGATCCTCAAGCTCTCCCTTTCCGGCCTAGCTAGCCTGGTCACCTCCACTACCCATTTCCCCTTCCTTTTGGTCGCATCCCCTTTCCCTGAGCTGAGAGGCAGTCCTGTAAGGACAGAGGTGGCCCACTCTATAGTGTCACTTTCTATATTCTGTGTATGTTAAATATTTGCCATTAATCTGTGAATCTAACAGTCCTATACTAGCACCTCACCCTTTCTGGTCCAGTTATTTTGGGCTGGTCACTTCCACTACCCTTTTCCCCTTCTGCATAGTCGTATCCTACATGTCCCTGAGGTCCTAGGGGTCTAATAACTGGATTCTATATACTGTGTGGAAATTTATGATTTTTTGTTCACTGAATGATGTCTTAACAACAATGTCATAACTTCATAGGGTGATAATTATCCCTGCTCCGCAGCTTGAGTTTAGGTAGTTGCAACCAGTTAACTTTGCCTAACAGTACTTTTTATCTTTGAGATGATTCTAGGAGTTCCTTATACTATGCAAATGTCTTAGTTTGTAGTGAGAGATAACCAACTTTTATTTGCAGCTTGAACAAACGTAGAGAGATTAGTAAAATCTTATGATTAAGTGACTCATCTCATCAGGTTGATTTTCCTGCTCCATATTAGTAACTACCCTCGGTTCTACAACTACACTGTACAGTCTTTCCACTATGCCCCATGGATCCAGGAGACAGGGGAAGACCCCCACTACCACCAAAAAGACTGTATATGACCACTTTGCCCAAACAGGAAAAGAACCCAACCTAGTCCCTAATGAAGAGCTAAGTGACCCTGAATCAATGGATGCTGATTCTCACTCGAGCATGCGCTCGGAAGCGCCATCACACCATTATATTACAAAGGCAACTTTGCAACATATGCTGGCCAATCAGACACGCTCTATTACTCAGGAAATCCAACGATCTTCAGCGGAACTGAAAAAGGAAATTTCAGAGATTGGGGAGAGAGTCGAAGCACTTGAACGGAAACAAGATGATCTAGTCTTTAGAATTAAGGTTATGGGGGATTAGTTGGAGTTTAGGCAATAACAGATATAGTCCCCTTATTAGTATTACAGTACATATATTGTGTGTCTATATGTTGTATTAAATATCATCAAATGGGATCAGTATCTGATGTGGGATCTCAGAGAACAGCACTAAACAACTAGAGAAACTAATTGTATAAGAAATACATTAGTATTCACAGTAGAAATTGCCACAAATTATATGTCATGTGAACTCCAAGTGATAAGTTCAGATAAAGATTACACTATATATTTATAAAAAGTTCCATAACATTCATACATACGTCTTTATTAATATAACTAGGAACCAACATTCACACAGTAGTAGCGAGAAAAGAGTTAAAAACACTTAAACCCAGGCAAGAGTAATTATTTATGTGCTATTGAAGCAATAAAATTATATACATATGCATGGGCCCACTTGTAAATTTCCTAAAGTAAGCTAAGCCCTTACAATCCGAGGGCTGATTAACTTTTAACTATTAGTATGAGTAGGCACCATGTATGACAAATAATTTGGCAAGAAAATTATTTTTTAGACTAAAGTAAGCAGATTAAAAACGGCAGACAGGAGAGACAACGCTGCTCCTGCTGGACCCCTGACGCGCGTTTCACAGAACGCTTCCTCAGACTTGATTACGTTTTCTGCTCAGCAGACACCCTTGACTATGTAAAACATTCTAACATCTCTCTATGCCCTTGGTCTGATCACGACCTTGTCACAGTAAATTTTCATTCAATAGAACAAAATAATGTGAGACCCTCTTGGCGCCTCCCACACCATGTCCTTCAAGACGCTACTTTTAGGGAAACACTCAGAAAGGATATCTTATTTTATTCTCAATCTAATGATAACAAACAAGTCAGAGATGACATGTTATGGGGTGCAGCAAAAGCCACGTTTAGGGGCCTTATACTCTAGAGATAAAATCATTTAAAAAACTTTCAGGTCTCCCCCTCTCTAGATCCCACATCGAGCTGCGCCGGTTAGAACTCCTTAACAGAAACACTCCCTCGGATAGTACCATAGATCAAATTGCAAAGATCAAAAGCCATATTAACCAATTAGAATTCAAGCGTACCCAAGCAAACCTATTTAAGCTGAAACAGATCTCATATCATAAAAGCAACAAAGCTGATACACTATTAGCAAATAAACTTAAAAATAGGGCAAGCACTTCAAGAATCCACCATATCCAATCTGGAAACCAGATATACCGAAAACCCTCAGAAATAGGTATATGCTTTGAGAAATTCTATTCCAAACTATACAACTTGGAAAAATCCTCAGATCACCCATTAGCCCCTGCCACTAGTATTCGTCTTTTCCTGGACAACCTAAATCTCCCCTCAATGACATTAGAGGATCAGGGAACACTTACTTCTCCCTTCACACTTCAAGAAATTAAACACGTAATAACACATTTGAAAGCCTTTAAAGCCCCAGGTCCAGATGGCTATACAGCATCTTTCTGCAAAACATATAGACATGAACTATCCCCACTTCTCCTATGATTTTTTAATCAAGCTAGAGAAGAGGGTAAGTTTGCTAGAGAATTTCTAGAAGCCACAGTAATAACTATACCCAAACGGCAAAAAGACCCATCCCTCTGCTCAAATTATAGACCAATATCGTTAATAAATTTGGATGTCAAAATTTATGCTAAATTGCTCGCTACTCGTATCTCTAAATTGCTTCCACAACTCATAAACCTGGATCAAGTAGGGTTTATCCAGCAGTGTGAGGGACCTGACAACACTAGGCAATTATTAAATATCTGTACAGAGTCTACTAGACTCAATAAGCCATTCTCTGTCATCTCGTTAGATGCAGAGAAGGCTTTTGATCGCATACGGTGGTCTTACCTATGGGAGGTCCTTAAGACCTTTGGCATCCCAGACCAAATTATTCAGGTGATCCAAGCACTCGACTCTACTCCCTCAGCAACAGTCAAGGGCCTAGGATTCCTCTCCCCCTCCTTCCCAATTTCCAACGGTACTAGACAGAGATGTCCCCTTTCCCCTCTGCTCTTTGCCCTCACGATAGAGCCGATAGCTGAGCAAATCAGGCAAGTCAACAAAATAGATGGTATTCGCTTACATGGCACTATTCATAAAATAGCACTATTCGCGGATGACATAACAATATTCTCCTCAGACCCCAAAACCTCATTCCCGAGACTTAAGAAAATTCTAGAAGCTTTTGGCCATATGTCCCTCTATAAATTAAACATAGATAAAACTGAAATTTTTACCTGGGGATTTCCCCAAGACACAGTCATCACCCTTCAAACCCAACATAGAGTCCAATGCACCAGTACTTACATATCCCACCTAGGAGTTAAAATATCTAATAATATCCCACAGATGATTAAATAAAATTATCTACCACTGTTATTTGAGTTGCGTACTCTGAAAGATAAATGGGATTACACTTACATATCATGGATAGGTAGATTAACGGCCCTCAAAATGTCATTTCTACCTAAAATTACCTATCTCTTTAGATGCCTCCCATTTCGACTTCCAGGATATCTTTTACATCAATTTCAGAGCGAATTTACAAAATACATATGGCAACATAAACCCCCCAGAGTAGCACATAAAATACTTCAAAGTCCTCCCAATAGAGGAGGAATCGCCTCTCCCTCAATTTTACGATTTTATAAAGGAGCGATGCTTACCCATATATAACAATGGGGTGCCAAAGACTCCCCTAGTAAATGGAAAACCATAGAACAAGCCTCACTGCCGAACCACATATATTTATCTGATCTAATCTGGATCCCCTCACACACTCGGTGAACCGCAGATATCAGTAATCCTATAACACGGGAATGTCTCGCTATGTGGGATAAATTGAGACACTACCCACATATAGCTCCTTATCCCTCACCTATCACTCCCTTATCGGGTCTTCTCCAAGGATTACCTGACTCCCATCCACACGGGTGGGCCCAAGCTGGTATTAGAACAGTCTCAGACCTCTGGATCACCTCCTCAACCTAGCGTTTCATAACACTCACAGAATTACAGGCCAAACTCACTTTGCCTAGACACATGATCTATGAATATACAAGGCTGAAAAGCTTCCTCCTTAGCTGGGGTTTTAAAACCGGTCAACATAGACCCCGAACACCATGGCAACCTGGCAACAAGGCAGTAGATTACACAGACCCCTCTCAATCCACTACTCAATCCACAAGCTCCCTCATTTACTCAAATGGGAACTATCCCTGAACATAGCTATACCCCCACAGACATGGCAACATGTAATATCCCTTACTAAGAAAGCCTTACACTGTGTCACCCTATTCAAAACATATTACAAGATCCTAACACATTGGTACCTCAACCCCTCTAGACTTAACAAAATGTACGAATACTCCTCGCCTCATTACACATATGGTGGGATTGCCCTAGGCTACGACCATTATGGAATGTCTGCTTCCGGACGCTAACTAGTCTGGGCATAGCACTCCCCAGGACCCCTGCAAACGCCCTCCTACATATTGGTATACGTAACTTACCTAAACACCAAGCATATTTGTGTGTTTACCTACTGACAGCTTAAAAAGCGGCAATAGCCAAATCATGGAAAACTGATTCTCCCCCAAAATGGCCATATATTCTAAACTACATGGCATATATCTATAATATGGAGAAACCTATTTTTCACACCTTAAACAACTCAGACCTATTCGAATTGATTTGGGCAGACTGGCAAAATAGGTACGATACTACCTGGTCCCCGAATTTTTAGATAAATACAAGTTAGATATCTTTACAATACTTATTCCATAGACAGGTTTCATTTATTTGCCTCCTACACTTCATTCTAATTTCCCCCTTCTTTCCTCTCTTTATTCCCTATCCTTCCCTTTCCCTACCTCTCCCCACACCTCATCAATGCATTTAATTTTGTAGAGCATTATATTATGTTTACCATACATAATTTCCATTCATAACAGCCTTAAAATGTTTGACATGTTTGGACTAAATGTTTACTTGATGTGGAGGAACCTGCGCGCTCCAAGTACAATCTTTATTACCTGAAAGTAATTTATTTCAATAAAAACTTTAAAAAAAAAAAACACAGGATACACTCAATTAGAATGATGAGCACAATAGATTCGGGTGGTATGTCTGTTCCAAATGTTGAATTATACTGTTGGGCAGCACAAGCAAAATATGTACTTGACTGGATGAGAGGGGGTCCTATTTTACAATACCTGACCTGGAACAGTATGTTGCTCAACCCTGGTCACTGGCTATGTTAGCACATTTGACAGCAGACAAAATGGACAAAATATTGACTAATTACTCTCTCCTCCAGCAACCCTTCCGGGCATGGAGGAAACTTTGTGATAGACTAAAATGCAAACATGAACTCATTAAATACATCCCGCTGCAGGGAAACCCTGACTTCCTACCCGGAATGACTACACAGACATTCAAGACTTGGAAATCTTTCGGAATAGATAGGGTATAAAAAATTCTGGAGGGGGATGGGAAAACCATTTGTACTTTTGCCCACCTACAAAAGGCCTATGCATTACCGCACACGCATCATTTTGCTTATCTGCAGGCAAAACATTACATCACTAAGTTTATTGGCTTGACAACTATCCCTAGGGAAGCTAAGGGGGCATCCCACATATGCCATTTATACACACAGGGGTCCACATCTATCTCCCCAATCTATAGGTTACTTCAAGCCCCTGACAATGCATGCACGTTAGAACATATTAGTATAAAATAGTCTGGGTTACTGGACACTCCCATCTCTAAGGAACAGATTCAAAACAGTATACAAAAAGTCAGAAAGGCCATACTGTCAATGGATCTCAGAGAGTCACATTCTAAATTGCTTGAATTGGCCTATGTCACTCCTAAACTTTATAGAAAATTGGAAAATAATACCACAGGGAATTGCCCTAGATGCTCACAGACTCAGACGGACCTGATACATATGATCTGGGCCTGTCAAGGTTTTGGGGTATCGTACAGCACTGGTTGCGAACCCTCAATATTCTGGTTGACACACTCACATTACAGAGGATTACGCTCATGGAATGCCCCGTCCTAAATAGGAACACAACAATTTTCACATATAATACTATCCTTTTAGCTAGAAAACTTATATTCAGGAATTGGTTGAGCAGAGAGTCCCCAACATTGCCATAATTAAAGAATGAGATACCTACACAACTACTCTACGAGCAAGCGGACACTGTGGGGGACATTTCCAATCGTACGGCCCGTTTTATGAAAAAATGGGCAGTATACATACAGACTCTAGAAACCTCCCAACAGGTAAGGAACTCGGAATATATACTGTAAGCTCAGCTTAGAGGGGATTGGAGAATAGACTTTGAGGAGTAAATGCTATTTAGTATGAGACTACAAGTTTGGAGGTTGAGATGAGATAAGAATCTGACACCCTGGGGGAGGAGAAGGCCAGCTGGTCAAAGTGTATATTTGTAAAATGTGAGGGACATGCACTGTTGATACTTGACTTATTGAAAATTATGTTTTTCTTTCTCTTTTTGTACATTGCGATTAACAAATATATGTTGTTGATGTATAATGTTGAACCCCACACAGTGGGGGGCTAAGTTTTTGTCATGTCCTTTTCACTGAATAAATAAAGAATTAAAAAAAAAAAAAGCTATTGAGCCAACAATTATTCTTCTGTTATTGGTCTCACTATCTCTACTATTATAAAGTATTCAAATTTATCATACAATTTTACATTTGCCAAACACAAACATGCTTTAAAAAAGTGAGTTTTCACAATAACGTCTAAATACAAATCCCCAGTGTTTTCACAATGTCCCCATGATCTAAATTGGGAATGTGTATATTTTTTAATCACATGCTCTTTAGCTAACTCAATTTTTCAAAATTATCCTCTATGTTGTCAAGGTAAGTTCCCCCAAAATATTAACTGATTTTTGGTAAAGGCAGGGTAAAAGTGTAGCCTCTGAACAGGCGTTTGGCAGATCTGGATTGATTAGTAGAATAGTAGTTGTAGATTTTAGCTGAGTTGCCTAAAAATGTTACATGGAAGAACTGAGAAAAATGTGGGAATAGTTACTTGATTGATAATGATAACTGTACAACATCTCTCTGATGGTCAGAATTGATGATGGCAGAGGCAGATGATCTTTAGATCAATGACAGATCTAGTCTGACTCCTTACTCCTATAAGACCTTGCTTGGCGGCTAGCTAGTAGTTCTAACTATCTTCCCTCTTGTGACCTTGTCTCGAATTCTCTCTCCTCAGCTCAGTCTGACAGCTCTCAACTGACCTGTCACTTTCTATCACGCCCCTAATTTTGAGCGCCGGCGGCATAAACGTGGTGTGGATCATGTGGGAACGGCCACCCAACCCTGCATTAAAAAACAAACTGCCCTCCCCGCTGGCGGGGATTTTAAAAATATTCAGTAGTGGTGTGCGGTGTGTGCTAAAAAATGAGTGGTGCTGGCAGCAATCAGATAAACTCAAAAACAGGACAAAATGTACATTATTAAAAAAAAACAACGGGACGGGGGAAGAAACATAAAATAACAGTACTGTCCCTTTTAAAATGGGATGTATGGTCAGCCTATATATATATATATATATATATATATATAAACAGAAGTAAACAGCATTCACTGGGCTTGACAGCAAAAGATGTCCTTTATTCAAGTGACGTTTCGGGGCATACACCCATTTATCAGACCAAAAGAACACAAGTGAATACCAAACTTAAATACCATATAAGCCCCTCCCCCTATTGAAAAAACTGCCAAAGCAGTAGTCATAGCAACCTATGTGATTACACATAATTAGAAAAAACAGAGAAAAAAAAAAAAACAGAATATGTTTTATATGTCATTGTATAAAAAAGGGTAGATTTACCAATGCCTGTCCAACATGATACATTGTAGCATATCATGTCCGACAGACATCACTTAATACCGACAGCATACACTGTCAGCATTTATCATTACAAAGTGTCAAATACAGGTGTTTTATTACAATATATTTTATCTACCCCAAAGTGTCAAATACAGGTGTTTTATTACAATATGACAATATGCAGAGAATTAGTGTGTCCCATAGACATAGAAAAGTGCAACCAGTGTGAGTGAATATTATCCCATAATAATCTATTATATCCCATAATAATACAAAACTCAAACAAAACATAAAAACGGATCAAGATGTAAACTCTACATAATGCCTATATACAAGCTGAACCTACCCATGCATCAAGTGCTAGGGATCAGACATCTAAAGATAGGAGGGGGAAATATATATAATCCAGGTCCCTAAGACTATATCAAAGTATGGTGGATAATATATATGCATCGCTACTCTGCATAACCGCACACAGTAAAAAGAAATAATAAGGAGTATACAAAAAGAATTAGTGCGTACCTATACAGATTCAAATAGTCATGGAGCAGAAGAGTGTGTCACTCGATCAATAGCCCATACAGACTAGCCACATTTAGCTGCTATTGCGCAGTGTTCCGAGCGCAACAGTACTAAGTCTCTGGGTATTCCACATTCCAATTGGGTGAGTGGGACATGCCTCCTGTCAACCAGTGAATCTTTTACTTTATATATAGGTATAGATATATTTGTGTGCAAACAAACATCATATATGTATATAGATATAGGTATTTCTTAACTTTTTAACACTGTTATGCCTTTCTATTCCATTATAATTACACTAGGGTTAAGTGCCGTTCTGACGGAATAGAACGTCATAACCGTTGGCTGTCCTAAAGCCAACTGCGCTTCCATGATGTGATCGCGGTCTGGAGGGCGTGCCCTAGCATCACAGGGCTGCCCCCCTGACCCGCTCCCATCATTGAAATCTTGTGATCGTGTGCACGATCGCAGGATTTCAATTTGTTGTTCCGATGTAGACAAATTAACCCGGCCATCAAAGGGTTAATAAATAGAACATATTCTTCTATATGAAAAACATTGGAATGGTAAATGTTCATAATTTCATGTCGGGTTAGCACACTTGAGAATATGCTATTGTCTTTGTGCTCGGGTAGGGTGTTTTTTCCCCACTTTTTTTGCTCCTTTGACTTCTATGGGGGAATAGGCTAACATGTGCGCAGTATTCTAAGGTTGGCTTTTTACACGTGTCAGGTTAGCACGTGAGCAAAAACAGTTTACTTTCAACTTGTAATAAGAACATAACCCAACACGTGCAAAAAGCTAGTGCAGTTAATGCTTGAGCAGGAGCGTTAAATATCGCTCCACTAGTAATCTAGCCCTTAGTGGTGTGAGGCAGGTACCCACTCATTTCAACAGCGCCCCTTCGAAAGCACTATTGTATTTTCAATGAGGAGATATTAGAAATTACAAAGATACTATTGCTTTGTTATATTATATATTCATAAATATAATCAATTTCTGCATTCCGATCAGCCAATAGAATGCGAGCTCAATCTGATTGGCTGATCGGATCAGCCAATCGGATTGAACTTGAATCTGATTGGCTGATTCCATCAGCCAATCAGAATTTTTCTACCTTAATTCCGATTGGCTGATAGAATCCTATCATTCTTCATTCTTCAGTTGGACGTCGGAAGAAGAAGATGGATCCACGCTGGAGGTCTTCAAGATGGAGCCGTTCGTCATCGGATGAAGATAGAAGATGCCGCTTGGATCAAGATGGTTGCCGGTCCGTATCTCCTCTTCTTCCCGGATAGGATGTAGACTTTGGAGCCTCTTCTGGACCTCTTCAGCCGCGGCTTGATAGAAGACTTCAGCCGGATTATGGATCGCCAGCCCCCGCTTGGGCTTGGATGAAGACTTCGGAGGCTTGGATCAAGACTTCGGAGGACGGATCGGTGAACCTGGCATGGTGAAGATAAGGTAGGAAGATCTTCAGGGGCTTAGTGTTAGGTTTATTTAAGGGGGGTTTGGGTTAGATTAGGGGTATGTGGGTGGTGGGTTGTAATGTTGGGGGGGGTATTGTATGTTTTTTTTTACAGGCAAAAGAGCTGAATTATTTGGGGCATGCCCCGCAAATGACCCTTTTCAGGGCTGGTAAGGTAAAAGAGCTTTGAACTTTTTTTAATTTAGAATAGGGTAGGTGTAATTAGTTTAAAATTGTTGTAATATTTTTCTAATGTTTGTAAATATTTTTTTATTTTTTGTAACAGTTCTTTTTTATTTTTTGTACTTTAGTTAGTTTATTTCATTGTATTTATTTGTAGGTATTGTATTTAATTAATTTATTGATAGTGTAGTGTTAGGTTTAATTGTAGATAATTGTAGGTATTTTATTTAATTTATTTATTGATAGTGTAGTGTTAGGTTTAATTGTAACTTAGGTTAGGATTTCTTTTACAGGTAATTTTGTAATTATTTTAACTAGGTAACTATTAAATAGTTATTAACTATTTAATAGCTATTGTACCTAGTTAAAATAATTACAAAGTTGCCTGTAAAATAAATATCAATCCTAAAATAGCTACAATATAATTATTCGTTATATTGTAGCTATATTAGGGTTTATTTTACAGGTAAGTATTTAGCTTTAAATAGTATTAATTTATTTAATAAGAGTTAATTTATTTTGTTAGATTTAAATTATATTTAACTTAGGGGGGTGTTAGTGTTAGGGTTAGACTTAGCTTTAGGGGTAAATCCATTTATTAGAGTAGCGGCGAGATCCGGTCGGCAGATTAGGGGTTAATTATTGTAGGTAGCTGGCGGCGACGTTGTGGGGGGCAGATTAGGGGTTAATAAATATAGGGGTCGGCGGTGTTAGGGGCAGCAGATTATGGGTACATAGGGATAACGTAGGTTGCGGCGGTGTACGGAGCGGCAGATTAGGGGTTAATAATAAAATGCAGGGGTCAGCGATAGCGGGGGCGGCAGATTAGGGGTTAATAAGTGTAAGGTTAGGGGTGTTTAGACTCGGGGTACATGTTAGGGTGTAAGGTGCAGACTTAGGAAGTGTTTCCCCATAGGAAACAATGGGGCTGCGTTAGGAGCTGAACGCTGCTTTTTTGCAGGTGTTAGGTTTTTTTTCAGCTCAAACTGTCCCATTGTTTCCTATGGGGGAATCGTGCACGAGCACGTTTTTGAAGCTGGCCGCGTCCGTAAGCAACGCTGGTATTTAGAGTTGCAGTTGCGGTAAATATGCTATACGCTCCTTTTTTGGAGCCTAACGCAGCCCTTCTGTGAACTCTAAATACCAGAGGTATTTAAAAGGTGCGGGGAAAAAAAAGCATGCGTAGCTAACGCACCCCTTTGGCCGCAGAACTCTAAATCTAGCCGTAAGTTTAAACTACCAATTAAACTAATATAACTATTAAACTAAAATTAAACTAACTACCAATTAAAAATTAAATAAACTTTATTACACATTAAAAAAATCCTAACACTACTATAAAAATAACAAACTATCTAATTACAAAAAATAAAAAATACTAAATTACAGAAAATAACAAACACTAAATTAAGAAAAATAACAAACGAACACCTAGATTACGAGTTTTGCGTTAGAGGCTATGCGGTGCTAACGAGCAGTTTTGTCTCACCGCTCACTTACCTGCAGCGCTGGTATCACAGGTTTTTACAAACCCAACGTTATTAGGTAAGAAGTGGGTTTTATTTTAAGGTTAGGGACTTTGGCCGCAAAAGAGCTAACTGCCCTTTTAAGGGCAATGCCCATCCAAATGCCCTTTTCAGGGCAATGGGGAGCTTAGTTTTTTTTAGATAGTATTTTATTTAGGGGGTTGGTTGTGTGGGTGGTGGGTTTTACTGTTGGGGGGGTTGTTTGTATTTTTTTTTACAGGTAAAAGGCAATGTCCCGCAAAAAGGCCCTTTTAAGGGCTATTGATAGTTTAGTTTTGGCTAGAGTTTTTTTTTCTTGTAATTTATTATTTTCTGTAATTAAGTGGGTTTTTTTGTACTTTAGCTAATTTAATTTAAGTTAATTTATTTAATTGTTGTTAATTTAGTTAATTTATTTAATTGTAGTGTAGTGTTAGGTGTTATTGTAACTTAGGTTAGGTTTTATTTTACAGGTACTTTTGTATTTATTTTAGCTAGGTAGTTATTAAATAGTTAATAACTATTTACTAACTATTCTACCTAGTTAAAATAAATACAAACTTGTCTGTAAAATAAAAATAAACCCTAAGCTAGCTACAATGTAACTATTAGTTATATTGCAGCTAGCTTAGGGTTTATTTTATAGGTATGTATTTATTTTTAAATAGGAATTATTTAGTTAATGATAGGAATTTTTAGATTTATTGTAATTATATTTAGGAGGTGTTAGGTTTAGGGTTAGACTTAGGTTTAGGGGTTAATACATTTAGTATAGTGGCGGCGACGTTGGGGCGGCAGATTAGGGGTTCATAAATGTAGGTAGGTGGCGGCGATGTTAGGGACGGCAGTTTAGGGGTTAATAATATTTAACTAGTGTTTGCAAGGAGGGAGTGCGGCAGTTTAGGGATTAATATGTTTATTATAGTGGCGGCGACGTTGGGGGCGGCAGATTAGGGGTTAATAAGTGTAGTTAGGTTGCGGCGACATTGGGGTCGGCAGATTAGGGGTTAATAAATATAATGTAGGTGTCGGCGATGTTGGGGGCAGCAGATTAGGGGTTCATAACTTTAATGTAGGTGGTGGCGGTGTCCAAAGCGGCAGATTAGGGGTTAATAATTTTATTATAGTGAGGATGCGGGAGGGCCTCGGTTTAGGGGTTAATAGGTAGTTTATGGGTGTTAGTGTACTTTTTAACACTTTAGTTATGAGTTTTATGTTACGGCATTGTACCATAAAACTCTTAACTACTGACTTTAAAATGTGTTAGGACTCTTGACGGGGTAGGGTGTACCGCTTACTTTTTGGCCTCCAACTAAAAACTCGTAATACCGGCGCTATGGAAGTCAAATAGAAAAATGACTTTACGAAGTTTACGTAAGTCGTTTTGCAGTAAGGCCAAAGAAGTGTGCGGTGACCCTAAACCTTCAAGACTCGTAATACCAGCAGGCATAAAAAAGCAGTGTTAGGACTTCTTAACGCTGCTTTTTTACCCTAACGCACAACTCGTAATCTAGCCGGAAATTATCAAAAATAAAAGAGAATTACACCTAATCTAATAGACCTAAAAAAATAATAAACTACCAATAGCCAAATCAGCCAATAGGGAAGTTTAGAATTTAGATTCTGTCTGTTTTTGCCACTACAATCCCTGGCTGCCTTTATCATCACATTATAATGTGTCTTGTTAATCAACACCTGATACTCTTGTAGTTGTGCCCCTGGATCTGTCTCATCTGTGTTCTCTATCTCACTGCATGTGTATTCATGCGTTTAATACAATTAGGATTATTCTTGATAATCGTTCTCCTCATTAATTGTTGGATGAATGGTATGAGCTGTATGTATGTGTTCTGAATCTAAAAGTAATTTTGGATGGGGGAAAGGTCATAGTGTGTATGTATCTAATACACCACACTAAACTAGAATCACAGCAAGACTTACAACATTTTTGTTCTACTTTGGTACTTTTAATTATTGGATGACATGTTGGAATAACTCATGCCTACAGACTGGTGTAGAAGCTTAGGCTAGTCCTTGCTATTTCCATCAAAAAGACCATTCATTTAAATGTACTAAAATTGCAAATGAAATGAACACTGCTATCAAGATTCTGTGAAACAGTTAAAGGGACACTGAACCCACATTTTTTCTTTCGTGATTCAGATAGAGCATGACATTTTAAGCAACTTTCTAATTTACTCCTATTATCAAATTTTCTTCATTCTCTTGCTATCTTTATTTGAAATGCAAGAATGTAAGTTTAGATGCCGGCCCATTTTTGGTGAACAACCTGTGTTGTTCTTGCTGATTGGTGTATAAATTAATCCACCAATAAAAAAGTGCTGTCCAGAGTACTGTACCAAAAAAAAAAGCTTAGGTGCCTATTTTTTCAAATAAAGATAGCAAGCAAACGATGAAAAATTGATAATAGGAGTAAATTAGAAAGTTGCTTAAAATTGCATGCTCTATCTGAATATTAAAGAACAAATTTGGGTTTAGTGTCCCTTTAATTATGAAGGACAACATTTTAAAGGAATGAATGATACATCATTCTGTAAAGGAATACATTATATATTTTTGTAACCATAATTACTTTGAATTTACCATTAAAATGGATGTTGGAAGATCTATAGCGATATTCCTTTAAACATTTACATATTTTAAGATACAGCTTTTAAAGCAAAGCCCAAGTTAAGCATTTAGTGCCAGAAAACCCACTCACAGCAAACTGCAGACCTGTCCTTCCTTCTCCGCAAACACCCCAGCTCTTGTCTCCAGTACAATCTAATCCCACCCACCACTTGCATTCCTGCAAAAATTGGCCAGTAAGTGCCTGAAATTTAAGAATGTGAGTAGTCTTAGTAACTAAGTGCATTTTTGTCCAAATAACTTGCTAGCCGTATAACTGTTAGAAAAACAATTGGCTGAAGGTTTGGGGTTAAATTAACTTGAACAATTGAAAGGAAATGTATATTTGTATTGCACCAGTTGTGTAAACAGCACTTAGTAGATTACAAGATATTTATACAGTAAATAAACATGGAGCACCAGATAAATCAGCATAATTATCTGCACAAAGAACTTGCTATCAAGTTAATGTAAAAATTCAAACTAGCATGGAATACACATTTTAAAGAAGTGTACTCCTGCAATAGATATTGTTCATAAATATAGTACATATATGTACAAAATTAGCAATATTCCAGTAAAGGTTCCTTTTTAGTAAGTTGAAACCTGAGACTCCTCATCACATTTTAGTACTATATGGGGTTTAATAGTCAAATGAAATAAGTGCTCCAGGAAACATTGAGCGAAAGGACCATCATATCAACTCTTATTTTCTTTATCCACAACCCTATAGACTAAGACTACCCAGTGTTTTATAAAGTCAATGCAGACTGGGTGCAGAAATGTCTGTACAACCTAGAAGAGCCAGATCTTTCAGCAACTTTGTAGAAATGTGGCAGGGCTTTTGGAAACAAGGGCTAAACTCCCATATAAGGGCTAAACTCCCACTGGACATTCCTATCTAATTAACACCACCCAATTAGCTAACTCTTCCCCAAACAAAAGACTCTGACACCAGGTTGGGTTAAGACCAGTCATGGTCACTTTTATTATTAACTTCAACTCAGTTACTGTAGACTTCCACAAAGTCTTCATCTTAAGGGGTGGCATATATGCAAGCAGCACTACACTGTCATAAGGGCAAACCCCCACTGGAAATTCCTATCTAATTACCACCACCCAATTAACTAACTCTTCCCTGAACAAAAGACTCTGACACCAGGTTGTATGAAGACCAGTCATGGTCACTTTTATTAATAACTTTAACTCAGTAACTGTAGACTTCCACAAAGTCTTCATCTTAAATGGCGCCTTATGAGCATACTAGCTAACCCCAAAAATCAAGAGGAAAAAGCACTAGGTGTCATGCAGGACCTCTGCTAGGCCACGCCTATGAGGAGCAGCGAATGCCCTAGAGGAGCATGGTCAACAGGCCCGCGGGATGGAGCACCACAAGGTCGGCATCTAGAGACATCGCTCCACCCATTAGCTTGACCGTCCCTCCTTTTGGGCTCTGCCCTCAGATTAAGCCTTGACCTCCTGCCACAAGAGACTAACCTTATCAAAAAAGGAAAGCTCTTGCCGCCACCATCCCTAAATTTGGTTAAGCAAGGACTTTCTTAGGTTGGAAAGAAAAATCCCCAGGTCCTTGTCAGACAAATGTACACCATCCGGTCTGTACAAATGTCTTTTGTCAGTTGACAAGTTCTCATGCCTGACTATGAACCCCCCAGTGGCCATGACTGCTTTCCCCAACTCCCTATTCACCTTCTTATGGACCCTATACGCTGCCCAAGGGGAAACATTTCTCCACTGCTATCTAGCTATGATGTTTGACCAGCCTATTTTCACACCTTAGAAGGCCATTGCTAGCCAACGAATGTCTGATTTCATAGCTGTAATGAGGTCCAACAATGGGGCCGACCCTAAGTCATTGCCCCCTAGGTGCAGCATGATTACATGGGGTCTCACCCATCTACGCTGAGCTTCCTGACACAAATGGGGCAGTTTGTTCCATTGCAGTCCCTTGTGACACAGCCACCTCAAAGAAGCATGAGAAGAAGAAAATCCTAACTTCTGTCTGTACAGAAGGGATATGGCTCTGATGGAGGCTCAGTGAATAAAAGAATGTCCCACTATTCACTCCCTAAAGGGCCAATTGGAGACACCTAAAACAAATGGAAAAACTCTGTTCCAATACATTAAACACACCATGCAAGAAAGAGGGAGGGGAAGGCAACCTGGGTAAGAATAGAAGCATGCAAACCATTAACTCCCCACAGATAGGTAAATATAAACTTTTATAATGCTGTGACTTCCAACACCCTAACCTTTTAATTGCCTCAACTGGCCAGCCTAGGGCAGCGGCACTAGTAGTAGCTCCAATACGAAATGAGTGTGGAGCAATCCTTTAAGGGTCTAAATTAGCCATGACGGCCACTCTAGCTAACACACAATGAAATTGGTACTTAGACAAGCTTGTCCCGTCCTCATGAATAAACAATTGATTATGACCTGACGGTCTAACTTCCAAATAGGTCCTAGCAAATGTCACGGGGCATATTCCCTTTACTAATTGAGCAGGAAGGGTCAGCCTCCTGGTCCGTCTTGGATTGAGGCACAAAAATCAGTAGAGCCTCCTCGGAGACTCTTATGTGATATACTTGTACCCCCTTCCCGCAAGCCTGCTTGGAAGGAGACACTAGCTCTCCGACCCGCAAAGATCCAAAGAAAGCTAACTCAAACACTAGGCTAAATAACTGCATCCAAAATTCACCTAAACATGCCTGAGGTAAACAAATAATCAGATCATGCAACCACTGTGATTTAATAGGTTTCCTTACATCCTGCTGACATGGTTCTAGCCAGCCCCAACCTTCCACCAATTGAAGCACTAGAAATGTACCAGAGAAATCAGACAACCCATACATCCTATTAAAGAATGCTACAGCAGCCAGCCTACCATGCACTCCACCTTTCCTAACTCCTTCACTCCGCAAACGCAACAACCAGTCTAACAGCAATACCTGTGAACCATTAAATGGAGAAACTAACCTTTCTTGGCAGAAACATCCCACTTCTCCCAATGATGCGCATACGTTTTCCATGCTGCTGGGGCCAACAATTCCTGCACTAGAGGTAAGACCTCATTTCACTGCCTGCAATCTGGCAGATAAGAGGAGGACATGGTAGGCCATTAAACACAGCTGCTGGCACCAATCTCCTAAACTGTGCCAAAACTAAATTAAAACCTATTAACCTCTAAACCGCCACCCCTCACATCGCCAACACTAACTAAACATAGGCTGCTGGTATAATGTACCTTAACCAATCCAAAGCTCAACACTTCTTGTTTTGTTTACATGCAGCGTGATCACTGCTATACCACGATCATCGTATTTAAGTCCTTGCCACATACCTCTGAGATATGTGGCAAGGACTTAAATACGATGATCGTGGTATAGCAGTGATCACGCTGCTTGTAAACAAAACAAGAAGTGTTGAGCTTTGGATTGGTTAAGGTACATTATACCTGCAGCCTATCAGCACATACGTTCATGCACGACACCCTGTCTCCTCCCTGTTACATCAAATCGCGTGTGATTCGCTCAATGATGGGCGTTAACGGCGCATGCGATCTGATTGGCTCTTGGGGAATAACACAGGGTACTTAAGGACCTTCACACATACCACTCGTCTTGTCATTTTTAAAAAGCACATTGAGAAAGGCCGCTACTCGGCCAAAACGCGTTTGTGCGATGGTGTGAATGGTTGTTTTTAAAATTTAACTATATTAGCAGTCTCCATAATTTCTACATTGCGGCTACCTGAGGAACTCAGTGTCTTTGGCCATCCCTGTCACCTGAAGCCGGGGTATCCTGATACCGGCCAGAAATACAGGGGGGTGGTTGCACTGTGCTTTCCTTTATTTCTATAGTGCGCCGCATTATTAATATATTAGGATCTATCTACTGGTGGTTATATCAATTACATTTTAATAAGTGTACAATCAAAATTTTTAAAAATTACCCAAACTTTATAGTTGAAATATTTTTCAACAAGTATTACAATACGTTTTGGAATGAGTGCTATTTAACCCCTTCTTGTCCCACTTCCCCTCTCCTTTTAAGATAATAGGGGGCCTAGTTATCAAGCCGTCAACCTCAAATACGCTGGATTTCCACAGCGTATTTGTGGCGAGGCTGATTCGCCTTAGTTATCAAGCCCTAGATACCGGCAAAAGTAGAATTTAGTGACGTAAGCTTCGATCCGCCGGACTCAGTCCGACACAGATTGATGCTTACGTCACTACAGATGTTCCGCAAACAAGTGCGGCACAATCTGACTACTCTTGCTAGTTATCAAAAAAATAGCAGGTACGCTCAGCACTTTTCCGGCCCAGCGTACCTGGTTTTCAATCCGCCGCCCTAGAGGCGGCGGATCCCATAGGAATCAATGGGAGTCTGACCATAGCGAAAGTTCATGTTCGCTGCTGCCAGACATCCCAATGATTCCTATGGAAGATGTCTTCACCTAACACCCTAACATGTACCCTGAGTCTAAACACCCCTAATCTGCCCCCCCCACACCGCCGCAACTAAATAAAGTGTTTACCCCCTAAACCGCCGCTCCCGGAGCCCACCGCCACTCTAATAAACTGATTAACCCCTAAACCTCCGCTCCCGGAGCCCACCGCAAGCTATACTAAATATGTTAACCCCTAAACTGCCGCTCCCGGTCCCCGCCGCAACTATAATATATGTATTAACCCCTAAAACACCGCTCCCAGACCCCGCCGCCACCTACATGATACCTATTAACCCCTATCCTGCCCCCCTATACCGTCGCCACCTATAATAAATGTATTAACCCCTATCCTGCCCCCCACTACACCGCCGCCACTGTAATAAAATTATTAACCCCTAAACCTTAGTCTAACCGTAACCCTAACACCCCACTAACTTAAATATGAATTAAATAAATCTAAATAATATTTCTCTTATTAAATAAATTAATCCTATTTAAAACTAAATACTTACCTTTAAAATAAACCCTAATATAGCTACAATATAAATAATAATTATATTGTAGCTATCTTAGGATTTATTTTTATTTTACAGGCGTTTTTCAATTTATTTTAACTAGGTACAATAGCTATTAAATAGTTATTAACTATTTAATAGCTACCCTGCTGAAATAAAGAGAAATTTACCTGTAAAATAAAAACTAACCTAAGTTGCAATTTCACCGAACACTACACTATACTTTAATAAATTATTCCTATTTAAAACAAAATAATTACCTGTAAAATAAAACCTAAGATAGCTACAATGTAATTAATAATTACATTGTAGCTATTTTAGGATTTATATTTATTTTACAGGTACCTTTGTATTTATTTTAGCTAGTTAGAATAGTTATTAAATAGTTATTAACTATTTAATAACTACCTAGCTAAAAGAAATACAAAATTACCTGTAAAATAATCCTAACCTAAGTTACAATTAAACCTAACACTACACTATCATTAAATTAATTAAATAAATTACCTAGAAATAACTACAATTACATAAACTAACTAAAGTACAAAAAAATAAAAAAAGCTGTTACAAAAAATAAAAAAAAATAACTTACAAACATTTTAAAAATATTACAACAATTTTAAGCTACTTACACCTAATCTAAGCCCCCATCTTGGATGACATCCCTTAAAGGAATATCCATTTGTCGGTAGTCGTCGGGAAGAAGAGGATGGCTCCGCGTTGGTTCGTCTGAAGATGGCTCCGCTCCGGATGGATGAAGATTGAAGACGCCGCTTGGAAGATGAATTCGCCCGGATGGAAGAATACTTCAGCGCCGCCTGGATGATGACTTCATCGGATGGAAGTTTTCTTCAGCGCCCCTTGGATGATGACTTCTGCCGCTCCGGATCACCTCTTCGGTTCCATCGATGGTCGGCTGGCTGAAGACGACTAAAGGTAGGATGATCTTCAGGGGGGTAGTATTAGTTTTTTTTAAGGGGGGTTTGGGTTAGATTAGGGGTATGTGGGTGGTGGGTTTTAATGTTGGGGGGGTTGTATTTTTCTTTTACAGGCAAAAGGGCTGAATTCTTTGGGTCATGCCCCGCAAAAGACCCTTTTAAGGGCTGGTAAGGTAAAAGAGTTTTGAACTTTTTAATTTAGAATAGGGTAGGGAATTTTTTTATTTTGGGGGCCTTTGTTATTTTATTAGGGGGCTTAGATTAGGTGTAAGTAGCTTAAAATTGTTGTAATATTTTTTAAATGTTTGTAGGTTATTTTTTTTATTTTTTGTAACTTAGCTTTTTTTATTTTTTGTACTTTAGTTAGTTTATGTAATTGTATTTAATTGTAGTTATTTGTAGGTAATTAATTTAATTAATTTAATGATAGTGTAGTGTTAGGTTTAATTGTAACTTAGGTTAGGATTTATTTTACAGGTAATTTTGTATTTCTTTTAGCTAGGTAGTTATTAAATATTTAATAAATATTTAATAACTATTCTAACTAGCTAAAATAAATACCAAGTTACCTGTAAAATAAATATAAATCCTAAAATAGCTACAATGTAATTATTAATTACATTGTAGCTATCTTAGGGTTTATTTTACAGGTAAGTATTTAGTTTTAAATAGGAATAATTTATTAAAGTATAGTGTAGTGTTCGGTGTAATTGTAACTTAAGTTAGTTTTTATTTTACAGGTAATTTCTCTTTATTTTAGCTAGGTAGCTATTAAATAGTTAATAACTATTTAATAGCTATTGTACCTAGTTAAAATAAATTGAAAGATGCCTGTAAAATAAAAATAAATCCTAATATAGCTACAATATAATTATTATTTATATTGTAGCTATATTAGGGTTTATTTTAAAGGTAAGTATTTAGTTTTAAATAGGATTCATTTAGTTAATAAGAGAAATATTATTTAGATTTATTTAATTAATATTTAAGTTAGGGGGGTTTTAGGGTTAGTGTTAGACTTAGGTTTAGGGGTTAATAATTTTATTACAGTGGCGGCAGTGTAGGGGGGGCAGGATAGGGGTTAATAAATGTATTATAGGTGGCGACGGTGTAGGGGGGGGCAGGATAGGGGTTAATAAATTTATTATAGGTGGCGATGGTGTAGGGGGGGCAGATTAGGGGTTAATAAGTTAATAATAAACATAGGTTGCGGCGGGGCCTGGGAGTGGCGGTTTAGTTTTTAAACTATTTATTTAGTTGCGGCGGGGTCCGGGATCCACAGGATAGGGGTTAATAACTTTATTATAGGTGGCGACGGTATAGGGAGGGCAGGATAGGGGTTACTAGGTATAATGTAGGTGGCGGCGGTGTCCGGGAGCGGCGGTTTAGGGGTTAATACATTTATAAGACTTGCGGCAGGGTCTAGGATCGGCGGTTTAGGGGTTAATAACTTTATTGAGTTGCGGGGGGCTCCAGGGGCGCCGGTATAGGGGCTAGAACAGTGTAGTTTGTGTGGGTGCTTAGTGACAGTCTAGCAATAAAGCTGTCAAAAAGCTGAAGAGCATGGAGATCGGATGAGTGATAACTCTCACAGTCCGCTGCTCATCGCCCCGTACTTGGTGCGCGGCTTTTTGACAGCTTTATTGATAACTTAGGTGAAAATTTTCAGGTCTGCGGCGGCGATGGTAAGCGAGCTTAGGCGGGCGTATTGAACCGGCGAAGGCAGGTAAAGTAGACGCGTTGATAACTAGGCCCCTAGGTATCTAAGGCCTTGTCAGCTTTCCCTATGTTGCAGGGAAGGCGTAAAAGGAAATTTAAGGAAACAGTTAGTAAGGTTTCTCATCAAGTTCTGGCTATCCAGAGTGTCCCTTCAAATAAGCCTGAGGAAGAAGACATGTCGGTAGCATCTGAGGGGGAAATCTCAGACTCAGACAGTTTAATTCCTTCTTCTGATGCTGAAGTAGTATCCTTCAGATTTAAGCTAGAACACCTTTGCTTATTACTTAAGGAGGTTTTGGCTACTTTGGACAACTCCGACACAAACTATCGTAGTTAATCCTAAAAAGTCTAGTAAATTGAACAAATACTTTGATGTTCCCTCCACAGTGGAGGTTTTTCCGGTTCCTGACCATGCTGCGGAGATTATTGCTCGAGAATTTAAAAGACCTGGTATTCCCTTTTCTCCAGCTCCTATTTTTAAGAAGATGTTTCCTATAGTGGATTCTATTAAGGATGCTGCAGAGATTATTGCTCGAGAATTTAAAAGACCTGGTATTCCCTTTTCGCCATCTCCTATTTTTAAGAAGATGTTTCCTATAGTGGATTCTATTAAGGATTCGATACGATAGGACTATACGGACCTGTCTCTGCATGTAGATCTAGATCAGGCATCAATAGACTCTCTTCTGTGGTGACTTTCTCAGGATCATCTCTCCCAGGATACCCAGGGTTCCACAGATCCTCCTGGATGATTGTGACCACGGATGCCAGCCTTCTAGGTTTTAAATGAGTATGGGGCTTGTTGAAGGCTCAGGGCTTATGGACCCAGGAGAAGTCAGTCCTGCCCATAAACATCTTGGAGCTGAGAGCAATCTTCAATGCTCTTCTGGCCTGGCCTCAGTTAGCCTTAGCCCGGTTTATCAGATTCCAGTCAGATAACAGATGTAGATGGACTACATCAACCACCAGGGGGGAACTCAGAGTTCCTTGGCAATGACAGAGGTGGCCCGAATTATTCAGTGGGCGGAGACCCACAACTCCTGTCTTTCTGCGATCCACATCCCAGGAGTGGACAATTGGGAACCGGATTTTCTGAGCAGACAGACTTTTCATCCCGGGAGTGGGAACTTCATTCAGATGTGTTTTCCAGCTTGACCCTCAAGTGGGGGCAGCCAGAGATGGATCTCATGGTTTCTCATCAGAATGCCAAACTTCCGAGATATGGCTCAAGGTCAAGAGATCCGCAGGCATTTCTGATCATTGCTCTGACAGTTCCTTGGAACTTCAGTCTAGCATACCTGTTTCCTCCATTCACTCTCCTTCCAAGAGTAATTGCTCGAATCAAGCAGGAGAGGGCATCTGTAATTCTCACAGCCCCGGCGTGGCCTTGCAGGATTTGGTATGCAGACCTAGTGGAAATGTCATCCTTTCCACCTTGGAGACTGATTGCCTCTGAGAAAGGACCTTCTACTTCAGTGTCTCTTCCTTTATACAAATCTAACGCTTGTTACATAATCTGGATGTTGTGCGAGCGCTAAAATTTTATTTGCAGGCAACTAAGGACTTTCGTCAGTCTTCTGCATTGTTTTTTTGCTTTCCTGGGAAACGCAAGGGTCAGAAAGCTATGGCTACTTAATTTTTCCTTTGGCTGAAGAGCGTTATTCAATTGGCATATGAGACTGCTGGACAGCAACCTCCTGAGAAAATCACAGCTCATTTCACAAGGACTGTTTCTTCAGTGCTTCTGTGGAACAGATTTGCAAGGCTGCAACTTGGTCATCTTTGCACACTTTTTCCAAATTCTATAAATTCGATACTTTTGACTCGGCTAAGGCTTCTTTTGGGAGAAAGGTTCTTCAATCAGTGGTGCCTTCTGTTTAGGTTCCTGTCTTGTCCCTCCCTTTTCATCTGTGTCCTCTGGCTTGGGTATTGGTTCCCAACAGTAATTGATGATGATACGTGGACTCACCGTGTCAGAAAGAAAACAAAATTTATGCTTACTTGATAAATGTATTTATTTATTGACACGGTGAGTCCACGGCCCACCCTGTATTCAGACAGTTTCTTTTTATATAAACCTCAGGCACCTCTGCACCTTGTGTTACTTCCTTTCTCCCCTTTCCCTTTGGTCGAATGACTGGGGGATTGTTGATAGGGGAGTGATATTTAACAGCTTTGCTGTGTTGCTCTTTACCTCCTCCTGCTGGCCAGGAGTGATATTTCCAACAGTAACTGATGATGATCCGTGGACTCACCGTGTCAAGAAAGAAAGAAATTTATCATGTAAGCATGAATTTCGTTTTTGGGGTGTTTTTTTTTTTTTAAACGGTATTAGAATATGAATAATTTTTATTGTTTTGGATAATTTAGTTTGTTATTTTTTGTAATGGTAGTTTTCTTTATTTTTTGTAATTTTAGTGTTTATTATTTTTTGTAATTGTAGTTTTAATTTTTTTGTAATGTTAGTTTTTTTTAGTAATGTTAGGACTTTTATTTTATGTATTATTTTTTTTTTTTAAACATAATGTTATTTTTTTTTAGTTTAAGCTTAGGATTTATTTATATTTCACAGGTAAGTTTGTATTTATTTTTAAATAGGTAGTTAGTTAATAATTGTAACTTAACTTTAGGTCTATTTTAATTATGTTAAAGTTAGGGGTATAAGGTTTAGGGGTTAATAGTATAATTTAGCCAGTCGCAATGTGGTGGACGGCGATTTAAGGGTTAATAGTTTCATTTATCTAGTTGTGATGTGGGGGATGGCGTTTTAGGGGTTAATAAAAAAAATAGGGAGTCGCGATATGGGGGGATTGCAGTTTACGGGTTAATAGTTTTATGTAGAGTTGGCGATGTGGAGGTAGCATCGGTTTAGAGGTTAATAGGTTTAGTTAGTGTTGGCAATGTGAGGGGACGGCGGTTTAGGGGTTAATAGCTTTATGTAGTGTTTTTTTTTAGTGTTGGCTACGTGGGGGGGTGGTGGTGGTTTAGATGAAAAATGAAAAATTCCGAATGTGAATAAAGAATGGATTGGAAACTGATTTATTCTTTTTCAGGATTTTATTTATGTGACAATTCGGAAATTCGTATTCATCCGAGTCTACGAATCGGCAAAAATTTGGCCAAAAAACGAAATTCGGCTGAAACGAATTGCACATGTCTACCAAATACTCAAATCCTCCCTCGTGTCAGAAGTGATTCTTATCTGCCCACCCTTCCACCTCCACCTTTCAGCGGCTCCTCTAGGCGCCGTTTAAAGACCCGACCCATGGGGATCAGCCTGCCAGCAAAATTCAAAAGCCCCAATAACAATCGCAAGTCCCACAAATATATCCAACAAGCTGCAGCAGCCATAGAAACAGCTTCCAGCATTCACTGGACTTTATCCTCCGGCAGGCAGCAGAGCATAGCTATTGAGTCTATCTCAATGCCCAAAAAGGTGAGTTTGGTGCAAGGGCCCTGTGTTTTGTCCTCTGCAAGAGGAAGCCAAAACTTCAGCATTAACTCCTTTATTATCGCCATTAACCGACTACAAGCACCCAACAGAGGAGACCCTACCAACAAGAAGTTGTCTAGGTAGTGTGCTGCAGCCTCTACTGCCCAATGCAAGAACTAACTAAATGTTTTAAAATAGGCACAAAAGACTGAGCAGCCCATTGACAAACATCTGTCTACATAGAATAAGTCCTTAAATTTGATGCCCATCAACCTGAATGAAGATGGATGAATGGGAAGTAAGCAAAATGCAGATTCGATATCCAGCTTCGCCATCAAACACCCGTACCCCTCTTGTTTCACCAGGTTGAGCTGGATCAAGGGCGTCATTTACTAACTGACCCTTTGGATAGGACTGGTGTTGGATAAGACGAAATTTACTTGGTTCCTTTGTCGGTACGACCCCCTAATGAGAAAACCACCAAATCTAGTATTGGTAACATGGAAAATGGACCCACAATGCGCTTCAGTGCGACCTCCTTAGCCAATTTGTCCCTAACAATTGCAGGATACTCACTGGCAGACCATAGGTTTCAGTGTATTTTTGCCCCCCAGCACCGGTGAGGAAACTGGTATGATCAACCCATCCCTGGTACCCAGAAATAGTATTGAGGTTACCTCCCTGTCGGGGTAGGCATCCAACCATGACTTAATTGCGGCCAGGATCAGGGGGGTTGGTCTCCTTACTCACAACAGATCCTGTGGCTGATCCTCTAGGACCTGAACTTGATCCTTGATTGCTCATGGGGAGTTGGAAAGAGGGGATGGAGGATCCAGAAGGGGGATCACCCCTGGCATCTCCCAGGGGGTTTCCACAGCCACGCTAACCCACACTAAGGACAACACCGTCGAAAAGGCCTCTGCCGATAGGCCTGCCAGCACAAAGAGGGCCTGATTCATGGCATCTGCTACAGTATATGCCAACCAGGTACCAGGTAGAGGTGAGGGGGCATCAGGGGCTGTGGCTGGGAAACAGCTGGGAAAATATGGAAGGGGTGTCTTATATGGGGAATGAGTACTCTGGCCTAGCTCATGAGATCCAATGCCCTCTGGTGGAGCCGGGGCAGAGGGGGAGGACAACCACAACCTCCTGCATACTGTTTTTCTGCAGGTAAAGGGGTTTATTGTGGTATTTGTGTTCATTGGCTTTAGCGATTATATTACAAGTTGAAAGTAAATGTGTGAGCGTGTGAGCGCAACCATGATATACGCTAGATCGATTTCCATGCCCTCAGGACTCTGGTTAACTTTTATGCAAAACAAAAAATTGTCACAAAACACATCAAAACTACATTAAGGGTATACATTTATTCTCCCTTTTTTAATCCTGGCATATTCCCAGTGGACCCTTAAGCTTATCAATTATTCCCTATTACCTAGCAGATTAGGACATGGGAAACTGAAATAGGGAGTAAGCCTAATTTTTGATTGTATAACGATGATTGAAGTTTATACATTGATAGTACTGTATTGGTACTGGGTCCTAACTACGCTAAACAAGATTTTCTCAGATTGCTCTAATAAATGCTGTCGGGTGTGGCTTTCTTGGCTTAGCGAACCACATATGGTGGGAGTTCCTGGTCATTTGATCGCTATGGGATTGAAAATTTACAGAATGTAAGAGAATTGCTCCTCAATTGTCTCCTGACTAGGAAATCTTCTATCATGACTTGCAGAGATTGCAGGATTCTACTTCATTCTTATGTATCTACATCTTAGTTGCAGTTAAACTAGCATTAGGGGCAAGAACACATAAAACCTGCGCCGCCCGTAATTTCACCTTGCACATCGGGGAATCACATAAACCCCGCCAGCAGTTCATAAAGTGCCGTAAATCGGATAAACTAGCTATGTCCAGAAATGTGCGTAAATACACATTTCCTGGAGTCGCCAGTGACTTACAGCACTTTAGAAACTGCCGGCGCCTAAGAAAATAAAAAAATAAGTTAAATCTCCTGTAAAAATCTATCCCCATAAATAAACCCGACATGTAAAACAGCTATATCCGCAATCCCCCCACATCCAACTAATAATAAAAGTATTAACCCCTAAACCGCCAAACCTCCACAACGCAATATGCCTAATTAAACTATTAACCCCTAATCCGCCATTCACCCACATCGCAATCTACCTAATAAAAGTGCTAACCCCTAAAACCGCCATTCACCCACATTGCAATCTACCTAATAAAAATATTAACCCATAAATCCGCCAACCCCAACATCGCAAACTACCTAATAAAACTATTAACCCCCAACCCGCCATTCACCCACATCGCAATTAACCTAATTAAACTATTAACCCCTGATTTGAACAGCCAATAGGATTTCAGTAGCTCTCATCCTATTGGCTGATTTGAATTTCCAAAATTAAATCAGCCAATAGAAATGCAAGGGATGCCATTTTGAATCGCATACCTTGCATTGAAAATTCAGTGTACGGCGGCGAACGAATGAAGAAGATGTTCCGCGCCGGATATCTTCAGGATGGCTCCGCTCTGCGCCGCCGAGATGAAGATAGAAGACGCTGCCGGGAAAAATATAGAAGATGCCACCAGGATGAAGAAGGAGCCACCTGTCACCTGGATGAAGATGGAGCCGCCGGGATGAAGATCCTTCAAGTGGGACTTAAGCAAAAGTAAGTGATTCTTCGGGGGGTTAGTGTTAGGATTTTTTAAGGTTTTTTTGATGGGGTTTTTTTTTTAGTTTAGGGTTTGGGCTTTTTGTAAATGAGATAAATGCCCTTTTAAGGACAATGCCTATACAAATGCCCTTTTCAGGGCAATGTGTAGCTTAGGTTTTTATTGGGGGGTTGGTTGGGTGGGTTTTACTGTTGGGGGGGTCTTTGTTTTTTTTTTTTACAGGTAAAAGAGCTGTTTTACTTAGGGCAATGCCCTACTTAAGGCCCTTTTATTGTAGGCTAGGGTTTTTTTTATTTTGGGTGGGCTTTTTTATTTTTATAGGGCTATTAGATTAGGTGTAATTCTTTTTTATTTTTGATAATTTGGTTTGTTATTTTTGTAATTTAGTATTTTTTATTTTTTGTAATAAGTTTGTAATTTTTATAGTAGTGTTAGGACTTTAATGTGTAATATAGTTTATTTAACTTATAATTAGTTTAATTTTAGTTTAATAGTTATTTTAGTTTAATTGCTAGTCTAAACTTAGTTTTTTTTTTTAATTTTACAGCTAAGTTTTAATTAAATATAGGGAAATTGTAATTTTAATATAAAGTTGGGGGGGCGTTAGGTTCAGGGGTTACTAGTTTAAATTAGTTTATTGTGATGTGGGGGGCTTTCGGTTTAGGAGTTAATAGTTTAATTTAGTATATTTCGTTGTGGGGGCTTGCGGTTTAGGGGTTAATAGGTTTATTATAGTGGCCGCGATGTAGGGCTAAATAACTTTAGTATAGTGGGGGCAATTAGGAGTTAATAATATTTAAATAGTGTTTGCGATGCGGGCGGCGGTTTAGGAGTTAATAACTTTAGTATAGTGGCGGCAATGTCAGAGAGCGGCGGAATAGGGGTTAATACATTTATTAGTGGCGGCGATGTTGGGAGCGGCAGATTAGGGGTAAATAACTTTAATATAGTGTTTGCAATGCGGGAGGACCTCGGTTTAGGGGTTAACAGGTAGTTTATGGGGGTTTAGTGTACTTTGTAGCACTTTAGTTATGAGTTTTATGTAACAGTTTTGTTGCATAAAACTCATAACTACTGCTTTTAGATTTCAAAATGGATCTTGTCGATATACGCTGCAACGCAAGTTTTTCAACCTCACCGCAAAACTCGTACTGGCTGCGCTATGGAAGTCCCATGAAAAACTTAATTTTTACGTGTGTGGGACTGATCTTGCATTACAGGCAAAAAGGTTTACAGTACAGCTATACCAACAAGACTTGTAATGGCTGCCGTGCTGTTTAACAAGTTTAAACATACGCAGGTTTCTCCCTGTGAGCTTTGTCCTCAATTGCAAACTTTAAAAAAACAGAGAGCTCTCATTATGTTATGGGAGACAGCTCGCGACTCACAGGAACAGCCCATTTTATTTGATAATTGCACCAAGACAGTCACTACAAGGCTAAACCTGTTTTTTCACATTATTGGTGGCAAACTTTTGATCATTGGTAAGCAAGTAGTTATAGATTATCTGAAGCATATGGAATATGTTTTTTATAATATTAGATAAGAGTTTTTGTCGGTAAGCTGTGCAGTGCCTTTTTTTCTCACCGCTCACTTAAAACAACGCTGGTATTACAGGTTTTATTTTTTCAACCCGGCATTAGCCTCTAAAAAGTGAGCGGAGAGCAAAATTTAGCACCACATCTCACTGTAATACCAGCGCTGCTTACGGTAGAGGTGAGCTGGCTAAACAAGCTCATGCACGATTTCCCCATAGGAAACAATAGGGCTGAGATTGCTGAAAAAAAACCTAACACCTGCAAAAAAGCAGCGTTCAGCTGCTAACGCAGCCCCATTGTTTCCTATGGGAAAATACATTTTACGTCTACATCTAACACCCTAACATGAACTCCAAGTCTAAACACCCCAAATCTTACACTTATTAACCCCTAATCTGCCGCCCCCGACATCGCCGACACCCGACATCGCCGCAACCTAACTACAATTATTAACCCCTAATCGGCCGCCCCCAACGTTGCTGCCACTATAATAAATATATTAACCCCTAAACCTAAATCTAATCCTAACCCTAAATCCTAATCCTAAAATTTTACCCCCCTAAAATTACTACAATTAAATAAATTATTCCTATTTAAAACTAAATACTTACCTATAAAATAAACCCTAAGCTAGCTACAATATAACTAATATTTACATTGTAGCTATCTCAGGATTTATTTTTATTTTACAGGCAAGTTTGTATCTATTTTAACTAAGTAGAATAGTTATTAAATAGTTATTAACTATTTAATAAATACCTAGCTAAAATAAATACAAATTTACCTGTAAAATAAACCCTAACCTAAGTTACAATTATACCTAACACTACACTATAATTAAATTAATTCCCTAAACTAACTACAATTAATTACAATAAAATAAAATAAACTAAAGTACGAAAAACAACAAACACTAAATTACAGAAAATAAAAAAATAATTACATTTTTTTTAAACTAATTATACCTACTCTAATCCCCCCAATATAATAAAAAATACCCCCAAAATAATAAAATTCCCTACCCTATACTAAATTATAAATAGCCCTTAAAAGGGCCTTTTGTGGGGCATTGCTCCAAAGTAATTAGCTCTTTAACCTGTAAAAAAAAGTAAATATCCCCCAACATTAAAACCCACCACCCACACACCCAACCCTACTCTAAAACTCACCCAATCCCCCCTTAATAAAACCTAACACTAGCCCCTTGAAGATCACCATACCTTGAGACGTCTTCACCCAGCCAGGCACAAGTGGTTCTCCATAGGGGCCGAAGTCTTCATCCGATCCGGGCAAAAGAGGACATCCAGACAGCCAGAAGTCTTCATCAAGACGGCATCTTCTATCTTCATCCATCCAGAGCGGAGCGGGTCCATCTTCAATCCAGCCGACGCGGAGCATCCTCTTCAAATGAAGTCCAACTGAAGAATGAAGGTTCCTTTATATGACGTCATCCAAGATGGCGTCCCTTCAATTCTGATTGGCTGATAGGATTCTATCAGCCAATCGGAATTAAGGTAGGAAAAATCCTATTGGCTGATGCAGTCAGCCAATAGAATTAAAGATCAATCCTATTGGCTGATCTAATCAGCCAATAGGATTGAGCTTGCATTCTATTGACTGTTCTAATCAGCCAATAAAAAGCAAGCTCAATTCTATTGGCTGATTGCATCAGCCAATAGGATTTTTCCTACCTTAATTCCGATTGGCTGATAGAATTCTATCAGCCAATCGTAATTGATTGGACGCCATCTTGGATGACATCATTTAAAGGAACCTTCATTCTTCAGTTGGACTTCGCTTGAAGAGGATGCTCCGCATCGGCTGGATTGAAGATGGACCCGCTCCGGATGGATGAAGATAAAAGATGCCATCTGGATGTCCTCTTCTGCCCGGATCGGATGAAGACTTCGGCACCTCTGGAGGACCACTTGTGCCCGGCTGGGTGAAGACGTCTCAAGGTAGGGTGATCTTCAAGGGGCTAGTGTTAGGTTTTATTAAGGGGGGATTGGGTGGGTTTTAGAGTAGGGTTGGGTGTGTGGGTGGTGGGTTTTAATGTTGGGAGGGTATTGTATATTTTTTTACAGGTTAAAGAGCTGATTACTTTGGGACAATGCCCCGCAAAAGGCCCTTTTAAGGGCTATTTGTAATTTAGTATAAGGTAGGGAATTTTATTATTTGTAGGGGTATTTGTTATTTTATTAGGGGGATTAGAGTAGGTGTAGTTAATAGTTAAAATAAATACAAAGTTGCCTGTAAAATAAAAATAAACCCTGAGATAGCTACAATGTAACTATTAGTTATATTGTAGCTAGTTTAGGGTTTATTTTATAGGTAAGTATTTAGTTTTAAATAGGAATAATTTAATTAATTGTAGTAATTTTATTTAGATTTATTTAAATTATATTTAAGTTAGGGGGGTTAGGGTTAGGCTTAGTTTTAGGGGTTAATACCTTTAATATAGTTGCAGCAACGTTGGGGGCGGCAGATTAGGGGTTAATAAATGTAGGTAGGTGTCGGTGATGTTAGGGACGGCAGATTAGGGGTTAATAAAATTAAACTAGTGTTTGCAAGGCGGGAGTGCGGCGGTTTAGGGGTTAATATATTTATTTAAGTGACGGCGATGTCCGTTCGGCAGATTAGGGGTTAAAAATTTTATTTAAGTGTTTGCGATGTGGGGGGGGCTCGGTTTAGGGGTTAATAGGTAGTTTATGGGTGTTAGTGTACTTTTTAGCACTTTAGTTAAGAGTTTTATGTTACGGCATTAGCCCATAAAACTTTTAACTACTGACTTTTAAATGCGATAGGAGTCTTGACAGGAGAGGGTGTACCGCTCACTCTTTCCTAGACTTGTAATACCGGCGTTAGGAAAATCCCATTGAAAAGATAGGATACGCAATTGACGTAAGGGGATTTGCAGTATGCTCAAGTCGCGGAAGAAAAGTGAGTGGTACACCTGTACCTGCCAGACTCGTAATACCAGACTCTCAACGCTGCTTTTTAAGGCTAACGCAAGACTCGTAATCTAGGCGTTTGGTTCTAGGCCAGACTTAAAAGCACAGCTAAAGAGTTTTGCCTTCTTCAAATCACAGATAATCGTTAGATAGATGAGAACTACATAGTAAAGTAGAGATTGAGGAGAGGGAGAGAGACGGAGAAGGAAAGGAGTGTGAGAACTGCAGGTGAGACATAGGGGCCAATTATCTAAACCTTGCCAGATCAGACATGTTTTTTCACGCTAACCCACGCAGGGGCTGCCATGGTGGAATTACTGTAAAATAGGGGCAGCCCCTGTGAGTGTCAAGATGGCTCCTATATAAAATAATGAAAGTCCAAAGGATGTGGCAGCAATAAGTGAATTCAAATGGTCTTTATTTAAGCACAACAAACAAAGCAGCAAGGTTTCGGGAGCATCCTCCCTTTGTCAAGCATAAAACATTGTGGTAACAAGCATCTTAATATACTCACCCCCACCAGAGGGCAGCAGAGAGACAATTTCCTAATTTACAGAAATTCATTTAACCCATTCATACCTTTCAGGTTAAAGGGACATGAAACCCACATTTTTTTCTTTCATGATTTAGAAAGAGAATGCAATTTTAAACATTGTTCTAATTTACTTCTATTATCTAATTTGTTTTATTCTCTTGATATTCTTTGCTGAAAAACATATCTAGATATGCTCAGTAGCTGCTGATTGGTTGCTGCACATAGAAGCCTCATGTGATTGGCTCACCCATGTGCATTTCTTTTTCTTCAAATAAGGATATCTAAAAGATGAAGCAAAATAAATAATAGAAGCAAATTGTAATGTTGTTTAAATTTGTATGTTCTATCTGAATCATGAAAGAAATATTTTAGGTTTAGTGGCCCTTTAATACAAAAAATTACCACATAAATATATATATAACATATACAACATATTTCCTATATAAAATAATGAAGCTCACTGGAAAGAGACATTTCGCTCCATAGAGCGAAGTTAGCAGTGAGCAGGGGGCGCACTGTAAAATTTAAATCCTGCAGCCAATATAAATCACATTACGCTGCTTTCTGCGTGGTTGTAAAAGCTTCTTTGCGATCCCCTTTGTTCAGAAATAACAGACATATTTGGCTTTGCCATTGCTTTTTGGTAATTAGAAGGCCACTATTTGCAGCTATGCCCTAAACTACTATTATTCCCAGAAGTGAAGGGGTTAATTAGGTAGCTTGTAAGGGTAATATTAGCTTTAGTATAAAGATTACCCTCCCACCTGACACAGTGTCAATATTACCCTTCCAAACAGCTATCTTCCCTCCCTCACCCTCCATTGGTAATGTCCATTTAAGGTACTGGCAGACAGTCTGCAAATCTGAAAATTTAAGGTATTTTTTTAAATTAAATATTTTATTTTATTATATTTTTTTGTGTAGGATCCCCCCCTTTCCCTCCAACCTCCCTGATCCCTCCCAAACAGCTTTCTAACCATCCCCCTCTACCTATTGTCTGCCATCTTAGGTACTGGCAGCTGTCTGCCAGTACCAATAAAACACTTGGACTACATTACAAGTGGATCAGTATTTTTGGTTTGCACTATAGTGAAAACTCAGCTATAAATAAGATCTTCACATTAGTCGGTTTGCGCTGGTATTACTAGTTGAAAGTAAACTTTTTTTGCTCTAGTTTAACCCGACTATGCAAAAATCTGATCTTAGCATATCATGTGTGCGTTCACGTATTCCCCATAGAAGTCGATGGAGAAAAAGAAAGTGGAAAAAACCTAACATCTCACTCTTGTGCAAACACCATCACATATTCTCATTAGTGCTTACCCGACATGAAAATATTTATATTTCATATTCCAATGTTCTTTATGTAATGGAATATGATCTATCTATACTATAATCGCATTTGTAACGCGTCCGTCGCCATCGGCAGTGGCGCACGCATCCTCAATGGAATGATTTGAACAGCCAATAGGATTTCAGCAGCTCTCATCCTACTGGCTGATTTGAATTTGAAGAATAAAATCAGCCAATAGGAATACAAGGAACGCCATATTTTATTGCATACCTGGAATTCACTATTCAGTGTACAGCGGAGATCATATGAAGAGGATCCTCAATGCTCCATGGCTCCGCGGTCACCGGTCTTCAGTTCCAGGGTTGCCAGTCTTCAACTCCGCGGTCGCTGGTTTTCAGTTCCGCTGTCCTGCATGAAGAAAGAAGAGGTCCCCACTTGGAAGAAGATGTCGGCCGCTTGGAAGAAGACTTCAATGCCTAGAAGAGGACCTTCTTCGCCGGACTTCCACAACCGTGAGTACCAACCTGGGGTTTAGACTTAGGTTTTTTTTTTATTTTTGGGGGGGGTTGTTTTTTTAGATTAGGGTTATGGGCACTTCTTAAAAGACCTGAATACCCTTTTAAGGGCAGCAAAAGAGCTGAATGCAATTTTAAGGGCAATGCCCATACAAATGCCCTTTTAAGGGCAATGGGTAGTTTAGGTTTTTTAGTGTTAGGTTTATTTATTTTGGGGAGTTTGGTGGGTGGTGGTTTTTACTGTTAGGGGGACTTAGAATTTGTTGTAGCTACAAAAGAGCTGTTTAAAGGGACAGTCCACCCAAAATTTCAATTAGGTAATTCCTATAAACTTGCTAACAATTATTATTTTGAACTATAGCTCAATTTAGTAGCCTAAAGCATTTCTAAGTATTAGTACTTACTTTTGTCTCGTGTGGCTGTTTAAAATGTCTGTCTGCCCCCTCCCATATTTCGTCACCAGTATCTTCATTGTGCAGCTCTAACAGCTAATTGTAGGGGGGAGGTTTAAAATAGGAACTCTAAATACCTCCTCATTTTCCTACAGCGTTATCGGGGCACTGCGCATGCACAAAGCACAGGAGTGACACAGGAGTGTGTATGGGCAAAAATTAGCTGTTAGAGCTGCACAATGAAGATACTGGTGACGAAATATAGGAGGAGGCAGACAGACATTTTAAACAGCCACACAAGACAAAAGTAAGTACTAATACTTAGAAACGCTTTAGGCTACTAAATTGGGCTATAGTTCAAAATAATAATCGTTAGCAAGTTTATAGGAATTACCTATTTGAAATTTTGGGTTGACTGTCCCTTTAACAAAAAACCCTTTTAAGGGCTATTGATAGTTTAGCATTAGATTAGGGGATGTTTTTATTTTGGGGGGGCTTTTTTATTTTCATAGGGATTAGGTTTAATTTTTTTATTTTTGGGGGTTAGACTTAGGTTTCTTTTTAATTTTTGGGGGGTTTGTTATTTTTTAGATTAGGGTTATAGGCACTTCTTAAAAGAGCTGAATGCCCTTTTAACGGCAGCAAAAGAGCTAAATGCCCTTTTCAGGGCAATGCCCATACAAATGCCCTTTTCAGGTAGATAGATAGATAGATAGATAGATAGATAGATACATATATATATAGGAATATCTATTTAGGTAAATACTTGAAATGTATTCTGCCATGTACAGAACACAGGAATGTGAAATATTTACAGTAAATACATAGTTAAACATTTAAATGAATATGAATATTGCATAAATATGTTTTTATATGTTTTCATCTACTTAACTGCAAAAGGTTCTAATGCACTTATATAAATGCCCATATATATATATATATATATATATATATATATATATATATATATATATATATTAATGTATTTATATGTGTATATATGTCTGTAAATACAAATAGAACAAACTAACAAGAATGTAAGGAGACAACTAATAAATATGCCGAAACGCGTAAGCAAGCCAGCAAGAGGGTCTCTTCTCTTGTAACTGTCCATTTCTTGTTCTATCATATGGAATAAAAGCAACGTTTTATATTTATATTTTTTGCTGTTGCTCATTTATTACTCTCAAGTAAGAAAAAAAAAATGTGATATAAATCACTGGGGGGCGTTATACAATAATACCTAAAATTGTGATACAATAGTGATAATATATAAAAAATTCCAATGAATCAAGGACTCTCAATTAACTATGTTCATGCATAGATATAATTCAAAGTCATTCAATCAAGTGAACAAGTCCATTTAATCTACCAGACGAAGAGATGTGATGTTGTAGATAAAAGACTTCAATGCGTTTGAGGTGTGGTGCAGGCAGCACTCTCCTTTCTCCTTTACAGGTAATCGTTCTAAAAGATAATCCAAAGCAGAGAGGCACCAACATGTGTGTATCAATAAGTTATGAAGAGAGTACACAGTAAGGATAAACACAGGGTACTTACATTTTTCGTCACCAGTATCTTCATTGTGCAGCTCTAACAGCTAATTGTAGGGGGGAGGTTTAAAATAGGAACTCTAAATACCTCCTCATTTTCCTACAGCGTTATCGGGGCACTGCGCATGCACAAAGCACAGGAGTGACACAGGAGTGTGTATGGGCAAAAATTAGCTGTTAGAGCTGCACAATGAAGATACTGGTGACGAAATATAGGAGGAGGCAGACAGACATTTTAAACAGCCACACAAGACAAAAGTAAGTACTAATACTTAGAAACGCTTTAGGCTACTAAATTGGGCTATAGTTCAAAATAATAATCGTTAGCAAGTTTATAGGAATTACCTATTTGAAATTTTGGGTTGACTGTCCCTTTAACAAAAAACCCTTTTAAGGGCTATTGATAGTTTAGCATTAGATTAGGGGATGTTTTTATTTTGGGGGGGCTTTTTTATTTTCATAGGGATTAGGTTTAATTTTTTTATTTTTGGGGGTTAGACTTAGGTTTCTTTTTAATTTTTGGGGGGTTTGTTATTTTTTAGATTAGGGTTATAGGCACTTCTTAAAAGAGCTGAATGCCCTTTTAACGGCAGCAAAAGAGCTAAATGCCCTTTTCAGGGCAATGCCCATACAAATGCCCTTTTCAGGTAGATAGATAGATAGATAGATACATATATATATAGGAATATCTATTTAGGTAAATACTTGAAATGTATTCTGCCATGTACAGAACACAGGAATGTGAAATATTTACAGTAAATACATAGTTAAACATTTAAATGAATATGAATATTGCATAAATATGTTTTTATATGTTTTCATCTACTTAACTGCAAAAGGTTCTAATGCACTTATATAAATGCCCATATATATATATATATATATATATATATATATATATATATATATATATATATATATTAATGTATTTATATGTGTATATATGTCTGTAAATACAAATAGAACAAACTAACAAGAATGTAAGGAGACAACTAATAAATATGCCGAAACGCGTAAGCAAGCCAGCAAGAGGGTCTCTTCTCTTGTAACTGTCCATTTCTTGTTCTATCATATGGAATAAAAGCAACGTTTTATATTTATATTTTTTGCTGTTGCTCATTTATTACTCTCAAGTAAGAAAAAAAAATGTGATATAAATCACTGGGGGGCGTTATACAATAATACCTAAAATTGTGATACAATAGTGATAATATATAAAAAATTCCAATGAATCAAGGACTCTCAATTAACTATGTTCATGCATAGATATAATTCAAAGTCATTCAATCAAGTGAACAAGTCCATTTCATCTACCAGACGAAGAGATGTGATGTTGTAGATAAAAGACTTCAATGCGTTTGAGGTGTGGTGCAGGCAGCACTCTCCTTTCTTCTTTACAGGTAATCGTTCTAAAAGATAATCCAAAGCAGAGAGGCACCAACATGTGTGTATCAATAAGTTATGAAGAGAGTACACAGTAAGGATAAACACAGGGTACTTACATTTAAGTAGAGCACACCAATGTGCTTGTGGACACAGGCTGGTTATCGCAGCTAACCAGCTAGCTGTTCCTGGGCTCTGGAACCGGAGAATTAAATGATCCGTTGGTTTGGTAGTGTGAAGCTCACAGTAGGGAAGTGCAGACAGCGGTATCAAATAAAACAGTGTTTATTAAACACAATACAAAAAGATACCATAAAAATAATTCTACTGGATGAGCAATAAAAACAATTCTATTTTGCAACGCGTTTCTCAGCTCTAAGGCCGTTTCAACAGGCACCACTATTTTTTTTTATATATTTTTTTGTGTAGTGGTCCCCCCCCCCACCTCCTGCGATCCTTAGTTAGGGATCACCCAACCCCCCCCCCCCGTTTTCTGTAGTATAGCTGCCCGATCCCTCCCTATCCCTTTATTTTTTTCTGTAGCATAGGGTCTTCCCACTCCCCCCCCTCTGCTGGGCTGCCCACCTGCCTCCCAGATTCCCTCCCACACCTCCCACCAGCACCAGCAGATGATCGCTACACACAGTGACTCAGACAGTGTCAATGTGTATAAGAATCTGGCATCTGCACTCATATGGAACCGGAGTACTGATCGTTCTCCAGTTCCATATGCAGACAGATCTGTAGCTGGATAGGCAAAGTTTCGCCCGACATGGATATACGTCTTTTCAGGTGAAGGGGTTAAATCAGGGACAGCTTGAAATACACAAATTGGCAGAAAAGGAGTAGTTTTACAAAATGCCCACAGAATATTGCCTTACCATGCCAATAATTTCCGATATCAAGGGACAGAATGAAGTTCAGGCTAGAACAAAAATACAGCTCAGCAGAATCAGACCTGAAGCCAATAGTAAGCAAAGAGGTACATACAGGGGAAGAAGAGGAAAGATCACTTCTCTTCAGTGCAGCTCTACATACTCTCTGATCTGTAGGAACTAGTTTGATGTGCTCAAACATTCTGGAATTCTAAGTGATGTCAGTATGGGCACAAAGCAAATGTGCAAAACACAAGGGATGTGAGACAAAGTTTTCTTGTGGTTCCTCTTACTGTGCTGTGATGGTCATGCATAGGAGGAGTTTAGGGGCTATCTTTAGGTTGAAAACGGTGGCAAACACTTTAAAATATCTAATAAAAAGATGTGGACTGCATGGTGCGAAGTAGGTACAACAGAATAATCTAGGGGCAAGGATTATAACAATTTAACTTTATCATTAATATAGACTGTCCCTTTAAAGGTATATGAAACCCAAACATTTTCTTTTGTGATCCAGACAGATACCATTATAATAAAATTCCAATGTATTTCTATTATCAAATTAGCTTTGTTCCCATGACATTATGTGTTGAAGAGATACCTTGGTAGACATCTAGAGAACTACATGGCAGGAAATAGTTCTGGCATCAAGTGCTCTTGTAAATGGATAACATTCTTGCAAAACTGCTGCCACATAGTGCTCCAGAAATAGGCCGGCTCCTAAGCATACATCCATGCTTTTCAAACAAAGATACCAAGAGAACAAAGAAAAATTGAATATAGAAGTAAATTAGAAAGTTGTTTATAAGCACATGCTCTATTTGAATCATGATAGAAAGAAAAAAATGTTTAATGTCCCTTTAAGTCCCTATATAAGTGATGCCTTAATGTGGATATTGTACCTTGCTTTTGTTATAGCTGCCATAAAAACATTATTTTAAAAAAACTAAATATGTCAGGGTCATTGCTTATAAGAAATTTTGACAAATGACACTACATTACTGGTTGTTGTATGAAAACATCAGAACAATTAAACAAAGAAAAGTATTTTTTTCTTTTGTAGCAACTAAATTTGGGTATTTGAACATCTAATACATATTTAGTTTTTTTGAAAAATTGTTTTGTGGTGTATTGTGGTTCAGGTGTCATGGAGTCTCTATAGACATAACAGTAATCCATTCATTGTAACTAATTTATTCCCATTATTATTATTTTTTTTCTTTATTACTAAAATTTTAGAAACTCACATTTTTTTTTTTAGTTTAGTAACAAGGTGTGAATTACTCTGGTCTTCTTGATAAATCATAATGATAAATCATATGTGTGTGTATTCCTTTAAGGAGCAATTATACTGCTCTTGCAAAGGATGTACATTTTAGATGAACTGCACATGAGTTGAGATGAGGTGCTTCACATATACTTGGGGACATAACATTTAATACACCACATGTATACATTCATCATAAATAATTGCCTTACAACAATGTTCTGTCTGATTGCATGCATTGTCTCTTCAAAAAATAAAGCATTACACTGAATTACACTAAAGGTATGGTTGCCTTGGATGAACCAAAGTTGGACCAGTTATAGTAATGTCTTGATTAATGTTTAAATCCCAGTTAGAATAAATTAATTTCAAATCAACAAATGCAAAACAATAAAAAAAAAATGGTTTTGGGCAGATCTCCAATTTGAGTGACATTTGATGGATGATGCCTCAATATCTTTAGAACATATTTATTCACATTTTTGGCAGGCATTCCATTTTATTCAAGTATTCCCACAGTAAAGCCGTCATTCTGCTGCAAATGGAATTTCAGTGACCAATAGCGTTTCAGACTTATACTGGCAACAGGTGCTATGGGGAAGCCTGCAGACTGACCGATTGCTCTGTATCTGGCTGCAGTTCTGTGTGCATTTTTTCCCAACATGTGTTCATCCCACCCCACAGAAAGCATCAGTATATAGAAAAAAATTATATTTTATTGCCATGGAAGGGTCTGACCTGGAAGTACCATTGGCTCATATGAAGTTGTCCTCTAGTTCTTCTAGATAACAGACATGTGAAATGATGAGGCCGTGTTTATCAGCCGTATAGTTGTAGCTTGTCAGTATCACCACTGGGCCATTAGTGGAATTCTCTCTGATGACAGGTTGATGGACTTAGTTATTTGTACAGTTATAGGTTATGTTGATTATAAGTGCACAGATCTTCCTACAAAGGGTGACCATGCACCCTTTTTAAAAAGATGCTTATGCATACTGTGGGGTCACATTGTTTTTCATGCAAACCTGTAGCAAGTGTTTTGTCCATCAGCATTTGTTTTTAAAGGTGAAGTATTGTACCATTATTTCTACCTAGACTGAACCATAACATTGACTTACTATCATTTTTTTTTTATGTGTTTATAAAAGCTGAAAGCAGAGACATATTGTGTCAGATTTTCAGATGGTAAAAATAAGAAATACCTTCAATGGAGTTGTATTCCAATCAATTTCACGTGACTTTAATTAGTGTAATTAGGTGTTTGGCATTGTGGGGGTTGACGGTTTATGGGTTAATATTGTAATTAGGTTATTTGCATTGTGGGTGAATAGCAGATTAGGGATTACTAACTTTCAGCAAGATTACATTTTTTGCGGTATGGCTATACAGCTGAAAAGTCGCGGCAGTACAGCTATACCGCTAGCATTTTCGCCTTTACGCAACTCTCCTTTCCGCACTCAAAAAAATTACTTTTGAGTGTGGCATTTTCAGGTCTCTCATATTACAGGTTGTGCGGTCCAGCTATTCCGCTAGTGTTATAGCTCATACAGCCACGATCCATTCCGTGTTCTGAGACCAATAGTTATGGATTTTGCAAAACAAAAATGTTTCACAAAACTCATAACAAAAATTTTACAAAGTACACTAACACCCATAAACTACACTATTAACCCCTAAACCGCCACCCCAGCATCGCAAATACTATATAAAACCTATTAACCCTTAATCCGCCGCATACCCACATTGCCAACACTAAATTAAAATATTAACCCCTAATCTGCCGCCCACCCACATCGCCAACACTAAAATAAAGTATTAACCCCTATACCGCCATCCCCCTGCATTGCAAATACTATAATAAACCTATTAACCCCTAAACCGCCGCCCCCCACATAGCTACTACTATAATAAACCTATTAATCCCTAAACTGCTGGCCCCCCACATCGCTAATTCTAAACTAAAACTATTAACCCCATGTTAGGTTTTTTATTTTTTCGTAGTGGTAGGGTTTTTTAATATTGTAATTTTTTTTATTATTATTTTATTTTTTGTAATGTTGGGTTAATTTATAGTTTAATCTTAGTTTTTTTTTTATTTCACAGGTAAGTTTTTATTTATTATTTATTTTAGGGTAGTTATTTTGTAAGTTTAATTTAAAGTTAGAGGGTGTTAGGTTTAGGGGTTAATAGTTTAATTTAGTTTGTTGCGATGTGGGGGGCCGATGGTTTAGGGGTTAACAGATTTATTATAGCAGTTGTGATGTGGGAGGCCGGCGGTTTAGGGGTTAATAGGTTTATTTAGGTGTTAGCAATAAGGGGGTGGCGGTTTAGGGGTTTATAGTTTTAATTAGTGTCGGCGATGTCAGGGGTGCCGGATTTGGGATCAATAGCTTTATTTAGTGTCGGTGATGTCGGGGGCGGTGGTTTAGGGGTTAATATCTTTATTTAGTGTAGGTGATGTCAGGGGGCGATGGATTAGGGGTATTTAGACTAGGGGTTTATGTTAGGGTGTTAGGTTTTTACATAACTTTCCTTTTCCCATAGACATCAATGGGGAATACGTTATAGCGATCGCCATTCCGCGATCGCAGGTGTTAGTTTTTTTTTTAACACTTTCCATTGATGTCTATGGAGGAAAACGAGCACGTCAAGTCAGGCCTTGGCTTTTGTGCGGTATGGAGCGTAACACACCTCAACCAGGGGCATAACTAGAAACCACAGGAGCCAGACGCAACCTACATAATGTTATTAACCCCTATCCCACCACAACTGTAATAAAATTATTAACCCCTGGCCTCCCACATCACTACCACTAACTAAACCTATTAACCCCTAAACCGCCAGCCCCCTGCATCACCATAAACTAAATTAAGCTATTAACCTCTAAACCTAACAAGCCGCTAACTTTACATTAAATATTAACTCATCCCTATCTTATAATAAATTAAAACTTACCTTTAGAATTAAAATAAACTATATTAAACTATTAATTAAAGGGACATAATACTCATATGCTAAATCACTTGAAACTGATGCAGTATAACTGTAAAAAGCTGACAGGAAAATATCACCTGAGCATCTCTATGTAAAAAAGGAAGATATAGAAGAACCCGGAAGGAGAGAATCGAGGAAAAGGGTTCTGTGACCCCCATGGAGGCCAAGTGAAGAGGTCGTTCAGGGGCCAGTAGGTTGTGCCTCTGGAAGTAAAGGGTGTGACGTAAAGGAAGTGAGGCAGTTCAGGAGAATAACGTGCGAGGAGAAGCTGCTGCTTTCTTGCGCACAGTGGAATGGCGGGACCCGGTGAACGTCAGGTGTTTTACCTGGCTTATGGTGGCTGCTTTCCAGGAGCTGTCTCTGGGTTGGTTCAGAACGGCCAAGGAGGATGACCGGGAGCATCATAGGGAGACCAGTACGTGTGAGGAGAAGCTGCAGTTTCCCTTCGCACAGCGGATCTGTCAGGAGCCGGGTACAGCAGGGGGCCTCTACCTGCTTTGGCGGCGCTTTGCGGGAGCAGTAATACGGCGGAGATGGGCTGGTGGATTCTGTCAGGAGGCATCAGGAGGGTTGATGGCAGCGGAGGTGGTCCAGATGAGGTGAGCGGGCAGCAGAGGCAAGTAAGTAGTGGGATGTGGGTGGATGCCAGTGATGGGATGTAGCGGTTCCGGAGCTTACGGCAGGCATGGCCGGCTTGGAGTGTGATGGTGTGCAGGCTCTGAAGGATTAGGGCAGCAAGGGCCTGTAAAGGCATGGTGGCTGGTCCAGTTGTTTCCGGAGCAGTATCGGGCAGGCCTGGCTAGCAGATGGGTGCTGCTTTGGGGGAGCTGGGACATGGTGGACACGGCATGGGCATATCGGCCCTGAGCGGGTGGCCAAGTGGAACCTTTTCAGGACACGTGGTCTGGGGTACCTCAGGTGGCGGGAGCTGATCGGCACGGCTCTGGGAGCTGGCTATGGGGAGTATTAGTGTCTGGATACTGCCTCCCCCTGCAGTTTTTCAGGAGCAGTGATGGACAGGTTTGGACAGTCGGGTATTTCTCAGGGGTATTAGCCAGCCCAGGGGAGAATAGTGTGGGGGGCCTATGGGTAGAACCGGATGCATGATAGCAGTAAGGGAGCAGGGGACCTGTATGCCTGACAGACGGGAGCGGGATTGCAAAGGATATCAAGGTGGGGGCTTTGCGGACTTCCCCGTGAGGGGCTGGGTTGAATAAGGGAAGTGCCACAGGATTAAGGGGGCTAGCTGGCTATTAGCGGGCAGTGGTGGGAAGATGTATTTTAGCAGGAGGGGAGGCAGATCGGGGAGCTACAGTGCTTACCCCCTGGAGCCCGGTAATGGGGCTTGTTAGTGGGATAGCTGGGGGGTGGGGACAAAAGGAATAGGCTGGTAGCAGGTAGGGAGTAAGGTAGGGGTGAGAGGTGATGGGGGGGTGCCGTAGAGGTGGAATGGAGCTGCATTTTAGAGCCCTTAAAGGGGTGGGCAGAGGAGCGGTCGCTTCAGGCACAGGCTGTTTTGTGGGAATTGGTGCCCCTGGGGGGCTTTGATTGGGGAGGCTCCTCTTGGCGGGAACTGTCCAGGTATTTAGGTTGGGGGGCGGGTAGTTTCCTTGGGTTTAGGAGCAGGGGAGGGCAGAGCTGTGGTTGTTAGGCTAGATCATATCTAACAGGTGGCAGGGTTGACCGGGGAGGGAAGGTATGGGGGGTTAAGGAGTCAGGGTAGGGAGCAGGGGGTGTTATTACTTCATGGGGGAGTGCAGGAGAGTGTACTGGCGAAAGGGGGGAGTCATGAGCAGCTGTTCTGGAGCTATACGGCTGGTGAACATGTAAAAAGTCCCAGCTACCGCCTAGGAGGTAATAGGCATCAGGCAATATTTCACAGATGACATGGAACAAGTGCAGGAGGCTGGAAGAGGTTAAAAGGTCACGCTGAGCAGCACGTTGCGGATGGTGGTGAGACTGGGGTTTTTTTGGGGGGCCCTTGTTGCGGGCTATTTGGATGAGCCGGGTGGTTTGCAGCGGACGGTTGTTAGCAGAATCAAGGGAGTTACAGAGAAACAGGCTGGGAATCAGGAGACCCAGGATTAAATCTGGGCACAGCTGTTACAATATATGCCTGTTTGTGGCTTAGTGGTTAGGTTGACAGTCTTTCAATCACTAGGTTGTGAGTTCAAATCCGGCCACTATTGTTTACTTTTGTGGCTCGGGTTTTAATAGGTATTTGGTTCTTGTGTTGTGGGTTGGTGAGGCTTTGGTCTTACCTTTTCTGTGAGGTAAGCGTTATCGGGGTTGTGTGTAGGATGGCCCCTTAGTGGGTGTAGGGGTGCTTAGCGCATATGATGGGGTTCATATGGTGTGTTTGTCTGCGGGTATATCCATTCAGCTTTTAAATTTCGCCCCACGGTCGATCTTCTCATGGTGGTTCCTGGCCCATGGTAATTCATCTAGTAAAAAAACAAAGTAAACCTATATTTCCTCCGTTACCTAAATTGGGCCTAGGGGCTTATTGCTTTAGTTATTGAATTTGGTGTTCTTGATTATTCAATCCCTTCAGTGGAGGGTTGTAGTATCTATTTGATTAGGTTCTTATTGATTCCTTTCAGACTCTCCTGGGTTTAAAAAATAAAAATAAAAAAATAATAAAAATAATAAAAAAATAAATAAATAAATTGTGTTCAAATCTCGTCGGGGTCATACTTCCTTAGAGTGCTCAGGCTTGCCGATGCCGGGTGCATGTGTTTGTGGTTTTATACACCTTGTGTGGATATATGTGGGTATTTGTTTGTGATATGTGGATTTATATGTAGGTATACGTGGGTTGTGTCAGGCATCGGTATATATATGTTCTTATGCGTGGTAATTGGTAGCTGGGGTGTAGTGGTTCCTACTGCTTGCTTTGTAGAAAGAGGTTTCTGTTCTGATTCAGCCATGGTTCGTTGGCGGAATCTGGCGTTGGTATGGTGATGTCCTAGGCATTGTGTGTGTCTTGTTTTCTCTCCGCTGGGACAGGGCCCAGTTTTCCATGGTTTGTGTCCATATGGGAGCTAGTCCTTTTGATTAGCCTTTGTTTGGCTTGTCGGCTAATTTTGGTTATAGCTTAGTGGCTAGCCTGCCTGGATGGTAAGTGGATGTCCAGGAGCTTGATCCTTCCCCGGGTGGTGTCTATTTGGGTCATCTGCGGTCTTGTAGATACTTATGTACTGGCAAGCAGGACATGGTGAGTCTGAGAGTTCTTTTCATATTGCTGTTCTCCAGTCAGTGTCGAGTTCTCCAATGGGCATGGGGGGTAGGTTACGGTGCATATTAGAGTATCCTGACTTTGTTCAACTATGGTCAGGCCTCCGTTGTCCTTTTGCCATTCCCCAGCAATGCGGAATCAGTTTTCAGTCATTTTATTGGAGGGCATGTTGCTGGATTGCATATCTTGTCTCTCATCTCATTGTATGGGTTATTACCGAATTTGGTATACGTTCAGCTCCCCTCCTTGTCATAATAATTTTGGTGGTTAGGATTTGAGCGTTGTCAGTAGGGGTGTGTCTTTGCAGTTATCCCTTACCTAAGCTTTCATGGGTACGCGGTGGAGCAGTGGATGTTGCATAGTGGGCTTTGGGCCATGTTAATGCTATTGGAATCTTTATTGGCAGTGTGAGTATTCAGCACTATTCAGGAGGCAGCATTCATTATTTGGGTGGTCCTGTTGATAGCGATTTGTTCATTGCATTGGATTTTGGCTGTTTGTTGGTGATTGCTGAATTTGTCAGTGGTATCCGCTGTGGAGTGTCCCACGATGACTTATTGGTAAACGTTGTTTCCTTCAAAGCCGAAGGTATAGAGTTTTAATTCAGCTATGACTAGATGTGGCTTTCAGTGAGTGCCCCCTTTTGCAGATGGGTGACAAATGGCCTCGCCTAAATCATTATTTGCAGGTGGCAAAATTTGCATTCTTTTAGGGAGTCTGTTGTGATTCTCCAGTGATGTTTTTGGGTTGGGGGCGGGCGTTAGGGATCTCCAGTGGGTGCGTTTAATTCAGCTGTGGGTAGCTTTCTCCTTCACATGGGGGGCTTGTGTGGCATTGGCGTATACTCTTCCCGGGGTTTTGGTGGAGTACCTGGTGTTCTGCCCCCCCCCGTTTTAACTGTTATGTTATATGGTGGGTAGGTTGTTTCTAATTGGAGGTGCCTTAATTTACAATTAGGGGATGGTATCGGGTGAGGTTTCAAAGGAAGCATTTATTCGCTTTAATATCCCAAATTTCCTGGTATTTTTCAGTTGGGGAGGATGCCGGTGGTACATCCTTATAAATTGGTTCCAGCTTGTAGGTATAGGCGATCTCCATCACTTTATCGCATAGTGTGGATAGGCATGCTCCGTTATATTATATCAGCCCGAATAGCACGCCCAGTCCTTTGGCAGATCATTGGAATATTAGCATTTTATTCCTTATCTCAGTTATAACCCAATGGGAGTGTATTTCTTATGCTAGCGGCGTTAATGCGGTTTGGGCCTCAGGGCCGTGATCTGTTAGGGATGTCCCTCAATGGCCTAGTGGTAAACTTGTCAGCTTTCAAAAGCTGAAGGTTGAGAGCCCAAATTCGGCTGTGGCTATGTGCGCCACACTGCGAGTCCACTTTGAGTGGGAGGGAAGATCAGTCTAATATACTAATGCAAATGCTGATTGGGTTCATGGGCACACTAGCAGGGCCTAGTGGTTAACCCGGAAGTTTGTGGATTGGATGGTTGTGAGTTTGAACCTACCTTGTCATGTTTGATTTGTGGCGAGTCTGGCTCTTAATTTTAAATACTTGTGGACAATTTGATATACTTCAGCTAGTTTGGGGGACCTGTGGGATCAGGTTAAGAGGATGGAGAACATTTGCGGGTCCGGCCTATTCGGCATTTGCAAAGCAGTGGCTGTTTGGCTTTTGGTGGTATGTGGGATTTTGACTTGGTAATGGTTTGATAAGTGGGACGGACTCATAGTCCAGTTGATGGGTTCTTATGCAATCGGTTCTAGGTGGTGGCAGTCTATTATATATATAAAAAAAAAAAAAAATCGTTTGTTGATGGGGGTGCTTTGATAGCAATTGTAAGTTACATTCCGGGTGCTTGGTTTCGGTAATTATGTGGTATAGTGGTGCCCTGAATTGGGTTATGGTTAGAGCAACACCTTAAGTCTTTCACAACTCGGGTTGGGTTCACATTTTCAGGAAACGCATTCCCCTTGTCCCGCTTTTCAATTGTGTTTGGCCTGGGTGTTGGTTTCAAATGAGACAGGTTATTTTGGTCTTGTGAATGTGGGTTGCGGGAAATACTGGTTTGCGTGGCTCATTATGTTGATTAAGTTTCAATTGGATATTGGTGTTGGGTTCCGGGGGAGTTTCCCTGGCGGTTGTTGATGGCAAGTTTTCGTCCCATAGCGGGGTTATAAGGCCGCTGGTGGCGTGGCTCGACGTGGTGTCGAGCTGTGGCGGGGGGTGTTTGCCTATTTGGTGGTGGTTTTGATCAGAGTGTATTGTTGGTACCTCCTGTTTGATTGGCAGGGGAGAATTTGATACAATGGGGCGTGCCCTTCTTAGTGGTAGGAACGGCACATGTTGTGGATGGGCAAGCCCCCCTGGGGGGTTTTATGGATATGATTAATTGACTATTTGGTAATGTTATTGATACATTATTTATGGTGTTCAATAAAACAAGCTGCGGCCTTTATAACCCCATCCTATTGTGTCATGAATTTATTTAAGCGGAACGTAAGTGCCGAGTATGGGGTCAAGAAGAACCCGGAAGGAGAGAATCGAGGAAAAGGGTTCTGTGACCCCCATGGAGGCCAAGTGAAGAGGTCGTTCAGGGGCCAGTAGGTTGTGCCTCTGGAAGTAAAGGGTGTGACGTAAAGGAAGTGAGGCAGTTCAGGAGAATAACGTGCGAGGAGAAGCTGCTGCTTTCCTGCGCACAGTGGAATGGCGGGACCCGGTGAACGTCAGGTGTTTTACCTGGCTTATGGTGGCTGCTTTCCAGGAGCTGTCTCTGGGTTGGTTCAGAACGGCCAAGGAGGATGACCGGGAGCATCATAGGGAGACCAGTACGTGTGAGGAGAAGCTCCCTCCCTCCCTCCCCTTTTTTCTATGTTTTTTTTGAGCGGTATGTCGCAGCTTGGGGGTGGCGGGGGGTGTTTGCCTATTTGGTGGTGGTTTTGATCAGAGTGTATTGTTGGTACCTCCTGTTTGATTGGCAGGGGAGAATTTGATACAATGGGGCGTGCCCTTCTTAGTGGTAGGAACGGCACATGTTGTGGATGGGCAAGCCCCCCCGGGGGGTTTTATGGATATGATTAATTGACTATTTGGTAATGTTATTGATACATTATTTATGGTGTTCAATAAAACAAGCTGCGGCCTTTATAACCCCATCCTATTGTGTCATGAATTTATTTAAGCGGAACGTAAGTGCCGAGTATGGGGTCATTTACCTCACAATTTCCTCAGCTCAGCAGAGTAAGTTCTGTGTAAAAAGTTATACGCAACTGTCTTTTCACACCCTAAAGTTTGCCTCTCTTATCACATCTTAGAGGTTTATCTATTCACCAGCAACCTGTATCTACTTGATATTGATGCTAATGAAAGTTCAACCTTCAGGGTGGTGCAATCTTTAGTTACCTCTGTAATATGAGGAACGGTCAGAATATGTCGATCCACCTGGTTCCCCAGTCAGCTAAAACCAGGATGTCCGTCTTTCGCGCCAATCAGGGTATTTTTGCGGCCCTCTATATTATCTTGAATTAGTTCATATGTCTATGAAGCAGACTCCGGTGTTCAGGTACCCTCCGGTAAATTAATAAGTAATCTGCGCCATATCACTCACCGATCTTAGGGAGGAGACTTCAAAAGCTTGCACCTGTCTCTTTGTTTTTCAGCCTCTAGATGAGTTGGCTTTATCCAGGAGCAGAGCCCCGACCCTCCGGAATGAGACGTTGATTAGTTGTGGTACGTCGGCTTCAGACTGTGTACTTGTGTACTGTGAAGCGCTTTAGCAAGCTGCTCCGGGTCATAGCTTCAATCTCACTTTGCACGCTTCGTTCTTTCGTTCCGATCTCAGCTTGTAACCAGAACACAGCGGAGTGTGTTGTTAAGCAGCAGGGTTGATTTTAGCTTGATTTTAACTCGATTCTCCTATTTAAAATGGTTTTTTTGAGTCTATGTAGACGGAGCTCCTGTGGTGTGCGACCGTTCTGCCCCCCTCAAAAACATTTTTTTAAATGGATATGAAACCTTAAAAATGTATTTCATTATTCAGATAGAACATGCAATTTTAAACAACTTTCTAATTTTCTTCTATTTTCTAAATGTATTAGTTCTCTTTTGTTCAAAAGCAGGGACATATGCTTAGGAGCTGGCCCATATGGCAGTAGTTTTGAAAGAATGTTATCCATTTGCAAGAGCACTAGGTGGCAATTCTATCACCTGCCATGTAGTACTCCAGATGGCTACCTAGGTATCTCTTCAACACAGAATATCTTGGGAACAAAGCAAATTTGATTAAAGAAGTAAACTGGAAACTTTTTTTTAAATGGTTTGTTCTGTCTGAATCACAAAATTAAAGTTTTTGGTTTTATATCCCTTTAAATTTAATTTCACACTGGACTGCATCTATTATAATAATTATAAGTGGTATTTAAAAAGTGTTGCATAGAGGCCCATTTATAAAGCTTCGAATGGAGCTTGAGGGCCCGTGTTTCTGGCGAGTCTGAAGACTCGCCAGAAACGCAAGTTATGGAGCAGCAGTTTAAAGACCGCTGCTCCATAACCTGTCTGCCTGCTCTGATGAGGCGGACAGAGATCACCACAATTCAACCCGATCAAGTACGATCGGGTTGATTGACTCCCCGCTGCTGGCGGCCAATTGGCCGTGAGTCTGCAGGGGGCGGCGTCGCACCAGCAGCTCACAAGAGCTGCTTGTGCAATGCTGAATACGGAGAGTGTATTGCTCTCCGCATTCAGCGATGTCTGTCGGACCTGATCCGCACTGTCGGATCAGGTCTGACAGACCTTTGATAAATAGGCCTCATAAAGTTAATTCCATCACTTTTTTTATTAATAGATTTTAAATGCACTTGGGAACATTAATCTTATATCACCTTCTTTAACTATAAATAACAATAATAATTCTAATAATAATTTAAATTGAATCTGTCTAGAAATGTAGGTGCTTAGCTATTGCTATTTTGTGATGACTTCATCAATGAAGTGGTTGCCATTTAACTAGGTATACTGCAGGCTCTTTTTATTACCTACAGATTCCTTCTTGGTCAATCTTCTTGACCTTGGGTAGCTTAGGTAATTTACAAGTGAAGACCTTTATCATCGCTCCCTGACGTTTAGAGCTCATATTTCCTATTTAATTACTTGTTCAGCAATCATGCTGCAAGAGATAGATGTGTTTCTGGGCTCAGTGAGAGCAGCTGTGAACTGTTTATTTACTTATCCTGCAGCCCAGGAATGGCTGTAATTTAAATGTTGCTAACTGAGCTCAATTCTTAAACACTTCCATATTGCACCAGCCAGCATTCACTGTATCTGCATCACGCTGCACATGTTTATTTAACAGGTGCTACTCCAGTGGACCAGTTGGAGGAGCTAAAGTGATGGTAAAGTGAAGGTGTTTGACAAAATCATTTATGTCCCTTATATGTTTATCATTTTTTTCAAACAGCAGCTTGATAAATAGGGACCTATATGTCACTACACTACAGAAAAGAAAATTCAAAGTGAAGGAGCAAAATCATGCAACAGCAAAAGTAAAACTTTTCCCTTTCCTTTTATAACTTATGAAGTCATATTTCATTATAATAAATACAGAGGTTCTGTTTTAAAATGAATAAGGAATACACTCGTAACTTTAAAGATTCTTAATTTACCATCACTTAATGAGGCATATTTATCAAGCACTGTATGGAGCTTGATGCCCCTTGTTATGAAGAGGTTATGAAGAAGTTATGAAGCAGCGGTCTAAAGACGGTCTAAAGTGGATTCTCTAAAATAATATACCTTCAAAGAATACAGCCCTGGTGCTGTTACAACAAAAGCATACTCCGTACCCTTTCATGAAGGTGGTTCAGAGAGTGTGCCATGTAATTTCCTTTAAGGTATATTATTTTATTTTGCCCACAAGCAAATTATACATTGATCTGAAATTTTTAGAAGTACAGATCAACTGATGTATGCCTTTTTGTTCCGTTAAAGGGACAGTCTACACCAGAATTTTTATTGTTTAAAAAGATAGATACTCCTTTTATTACCCATTTCCTAGGTTTGCATAACCAACACAGTTATATTAATATGTTTTACCTCTGTAATTACCTTGTATTTAAGCCTCTGCAGACTGCCCCCTTATGTCAGTGTTTTTTTACAGACATGCACTTTAGCCAATTAGTGCAGACTCCTACATAACTCCACTGGAGTGAACACAATGTTATCTATATGACACGCATGAACCAGTACTGTCTAACTGTGAAAACTTTCAAAATGCTCTAAACTAAGTGGCGGTTTTCAGTGGTTAAGAAATCAGTTTGAGCCTAGCTAGGTTTAGCTTTTCAAAAATACCACCAAGGGAACAAAGCAAATTTAATGATAAATGTTCATTGGAAAGTAACAATGGATTATACATTGTATATCTAGAGCAGAGCTTTCCAAACTTTTCATGTTGGTGACACACTTTTTAAACCTACATTATTTCGGGACACTGTAATTCAGCTATACTAGCAAACAGGAGGTTAAACTAACTTGTTTTAAGGGATACTGACACATACATAAATGATATAATAACAAAATGTATTTACAAGTAATAGTATGTATGTGCAAGAATAAAAAAAAAGTTTAATAACACCATTAGCTACTTACTATTTTAATGGGCTGTATGAGTGTTTCCTGTTCCAGACCGTGTGATGGAGATTATTTTTCAGGAATGGGAGAAGCCAAGGATACCTTTCCCCCATCTTTAAAAAGATGTTTCCTGTTGCTGACTCCATTAAAGATTCAAAGGCGCACGGTGCCTAAATTAGAAGGGGCTATTTCTACTCTGGCTAATAGAACTATGATCCCTATAGAGGATAGCTGCTCCTTTAAGGATACCTTGGACAAAAAGCTGGAGGCTTATGTGAAAAAGATGTATGCTCATCAAGGTCTTCAATGGCAACCTGCAGTTTGTATTGCCACAGAAGCAAGTGTGGCATCTTATTGGTGAGACGCCTTGTCTGAATCAATTTTAGTAGAGACTCCATTGGAGGAGATCCAAGATAGGATTAAAGCTCCCAAACTAGTCAATTCCTTTATTTCTGATGCTAAAATGCAAGTTATTTGACTGGGAGCCAAGATGTCTGGCTTCACTGTCTTAGCCCGCAGGGCTTTGTGGCTGAAATCTTGGTCAGCTGATGTTACCTCCAAGTCCAAGCTTCTGGCGCTTCCTTACAAGGGTAAGACCTTGTTGGGACTTGGTCTGGCAGAAATATTTTTTGATATTACGGGCTGAAAAGAACAGAAGAAAGAAGAACAGACCTAAAGGATGTCAAAGTGATTTTTGTTCCTTTTGTAACTTCAAAGGTCAACAGTGTTCCTCTCCCTCTTCCAAGCAGGGACAGTCCAAGTATTCCTGGAAGCCCAATCAATCTTGGAATAAGAGGAAGCAATAAAAGAAACCCTCAGCTGAGTCTAAATCAGCATGAAGGGTCGGCCCCTGATCTGGGATCAGATCAAGTGGGGGGCAGACTTTCCCTGTTTTGTCAAGTGTGGATACGAGATGACCCAGATTCTTGGGCTGTGGACATAGTATTTCAGGGTTACAAAATAGAATTCAAAACTTTCCCACCCAGGGGCAGATTCCTCCTTTCAAGATTATCTGCAGACCAGGTAAAAAGAGAGGCATTCTTGAACTGCATTCAGGACCTTTCTTCCCTGGGAGTGATTGTTCCAGTTCCAGTAAGGGATCAGGGTCTAGGATTCTACTCAAATCTGTTCGTGGTTCCCAAAAAAGAGGGAACCTTTCAACCCATTTTAGACCTAAATTGTCTCAACAAATTTCTCAGGGTACCGTCCTTCAAAATGGAAACCATTTGTTCCATTTTTCCTTTGGTCCAAGAGGATTAGTTTATGATGACCATAGACCTGAAGGATGCGTATCTTCGTGTTCCCATCCACAGGGATTATTGCAAGTTCCTGAGATTCGCATTTCTAGACCAACACTTTCAGTTTGTAGCTCTTCCACTTGGCCTTGCCACAGCTCCCAGAATTTTCTCAAAGGTTCTGTGGGCTCTATTTGCAGTGATCAGGTCTCAGGGAATTGCAGTAGAGCCCTACCTGGACAACATTTTGGTTCAGGTGCCAGCTTTTCAACAAGAAAACTCTCATACAGAGATTGTGTTGTCTTTTCTACATTCCCACAGATGGAAAGTAAACCTGGAGAAGAGTTCCCTTGTTCCAGCTACAAGGGTGGTTCTCCTAGGAACCATAAAAGATTCCCTATCTATGAAAAATTTTTTGACAGAGGTCAGAAAATCCAAGATTCGTTCCTCTTGCCTCTCTCTTCAGTCTATTCAGTCTACTATTCGGCCATTAGTAGCTCAATGTATGGAGGTAATTGGTCTGATGGTCACTTCTATGGACATCATTCCCTTTGCTCTATTCCATTTGAGAACTCTGCAGTTATGCATGCTCAGACAATGGAATGGAGACCATTTGGATCTGTCCCAGAAGATAGATCTAGACAAGTCGACAAGAGACTCTCTCCCATGGTAGCTTGCTCAGGAGCATCTGTCTCAGGGCACATACTTCCGGGAGACCACCCTGGGTTATTGTGACCACAGACGCCAGCCTGCTAGGCTGGGGAGCAGTCTGGGACTCGTTAAATTTGCAGGGACTATGGACTTGGGAGGAGTCTGCTCTCCCAATAAACATTTTGGAGTTGAGAGCGATTTTCAATGCTTGGCTTTTATCCCGGGGAGTGGGCTCTCCATACGGAGGTGTTCTCCAGGTTAACCCTCAATTGGGGGGCACCAGAGTTGGATGTGATGGCACCTCGGCAGAACGCCAAGCTTCCAAGGTACAGTTCAAGGTCAAGAGATCCTCAGGCCACTCTGATAGCTGCTCTGTTGGTTCCTTTGGATTTCAGTCTAGCATACTTGTTTCCTCCATTTGCGCTCCTTCCACAAATTATTGCTCGTATCAAACAAGAGAGAGCATCAGTGATTCTAATAGCTCCTGCATGGCCTCACAGGATCTGTTATGCAGACCTAGTGAAGATGTCATCTCGGCCGCCTTGGAGGTTGCCTCTGAGGAAGGACCTTCTAACTCAGGGTCCATTCCTCCATCCAAATCTCGTTTCTCTGAAGCTGACTGCTTGGAGATTGAACGCTTAGTTCTGTCTAAGCGTGGATTTTCATTGAGAACATGATCTAGGCTCGCAAGCCTGTTACTCGAAAAATTTACAATAAGGTATAGCGTAAATACCTTTATTGGTGTGAATCTAAGGGCTACTCTTGGAGTAGGGTCAGGATTCCTAGAATTTTGTCTTTTCTTCAGAAAGGTCTGGTGAAAGGGTTGTCAGTCAGTTCTCTGAAAGGTCAGATTTCTGCATTATCTATTTTGTTACACAAGCATCTGGTAGATGTGCCAGATGTTCAATCTTTTTGTCAAGCCCTGGTCAGAATTAGGCCTGAATCTTGTTTTGCAGCAGGCTCCGTTTCAGCCAATGCATTCCATAGATATTACGTTGCTATCTTGGAAGGTTTTGTTTCGTATTGCTATCTCTTCTGCTCAGAGAGTTTCGGAACTCTCGGCTTGGCAGTGTGATTTGCCTTACCTTATCTTTCATGCGGATAAGGCAGTTTTTCGTATTAAATTGGGGTTTCTTCCTAAAGTGGTTTCAGATAGAAATATTAATCAGGAAATTGTTGCTCCTTCTCTCTCTCCCAATCCTTCTTCTCATAAAGTGCATCTGTTGCACAACTTGGATGTTGTGCGTGCTCTAAAGTTCTACCTACAGGCGACTAAGTATTTTCGCCAGTCTTCTGCCCTGTTTGTTTGTTTCTCAGGAAAGCGTAAGCGTCAGAAGGCAACTTCTACTTCTCTTTCCCTCTGGTTGAGAAGTATGATTTGTTTTGCTTATGAGACTGCTGGACAGCAGCCTCCTGAGAGAATTACAGCTCATTCCTCAAGGGCTGTCTCCTCTTCTTGGGCTTTCAAAAATGAAGCTTCTCTGGAACAGATTTGCAAGGCTGCAACTTGATCCTCTGCATACTTTTTCCAAATTTTATACTTTTGCCTCAGCTGAAGCCTCTTTTGGGAGAAAGGTTCTTCAAGAGGTGGTGCCTTCTGTTTAGGTTTGCCTGTCTTGGTTCCCACTAGTAATTGAATGACATTGCGGACTCTCCATATCTTAGGAAAGAAAACAAAATGTATGCTTACCTGATCACTTTCTTTCTTTCCAGATATGGAAAGTCCACGACCCCACCCTTTATTAAGAGAGTTATTTTTTACTAAACCTCAGGCACCTCTACACCTTTGTGTTATTCCTTTTCCATTTCCCTTCGGTCGAATGACTGGGGATTATGGGTAGGGGAGTGACACGTAAAAGCTGTGGTGCTCTTTACCTCCTCCTGCTGACCAGGAGTGATATTCCCACTAGTAATTGAATGATGTTGTAGACTTTCTATATATATATATATATATATATATATATATATATATATATATATATATATATATATATATATATATAGGTAAGCATAAATTTAGTTTTTTCATCATTTTTTTTTTTAAATATTATTTCGAAAGTCTGGATTTTAGAATAGATTTCAGAATGAGTTTAGATTTTGGCCGTCACTCACCTTATCTGTCTTATCTCTGCTGTCTGGGCCTTGACCAACTGCCTATGCTAGGGAGCTCATCACACCTGTAAGACCCTAATCATTCATTATGCTCAACAGGTGTTGTCTGAAGCACACCTGATGCAACTAAACAAGGGCTTCATTAGTTGAACCAGGTGTGCTTGAGCTAGAACACATGAAATACTTGAACTGGCTAGGGGTTTGTTGAGTGTCATGTTTGACTGTATGTTAGAAATATGGCTAAGTCAAAATAATGTTCAAAAAATTAAGAGAAGAGATCATCGTCCTTCAGAAACAAGAAACAGGATACAAAAAGATAGCGAAAGACTGATTGTTCCTAAAGACTTTGTTGGAAGCATAGTTTGCAAGTTCAAAGTTAAAGGAACAGTGGTTACACTACCTGGACGGGGGAGAAAAAGGAAGCTATTAATGACTGCAACCAGATTTCTGAGAAGGCAGGTTGAGAAAAACCCTTGAGTGACTGCAAATCACCTGCAGCAAGACTTGGTGGCAACAGGCACTGAGGTTTCAGTTTGTACAGTAAGGTACGTACTAAATGCAGAAGGTTTCCATGCCATAACTCAAAGATGTACACCACTACTGACCCAAAAGCACAAGAAAAGTCAGCTCTACTATGCTCAAAATCATATAAATAAGCCACAGAAGTATTGGGATTCTGTTCTGTGGAGTGATGAAATACAACTGTAACTTTTTGGCCTGATGGATAAGCGATATGTCTGGAGAGGGAATGAAGCATACACTGAAAGGAACAATCTGCCTACAGTTAAGCATGGTGCTGGCTTGGTGATGCTCTTGGGCTGTTTTGCATCCTCTGGCACTTGAAACCTGCAGCATGTGGAAGACAAGATGGATTAATTGAAGTATTAGGAAATCCTAAGCAAAAACATCATGCCATCTGTGAGGAAGCTGAAGCTTGGGCATCATTGGCCGTTCCAACAGGACAATGATCCCAAGCATAACTCAAATTCCACCAAGGCTCGGTTGCAGAAAAAGTCCTGGAAGATTCTACAGTGGTCATCACAGTCATCTGACTTGAACCCCATAGAAAATCTCTGGTTGGATTTGAAGAAAACAGTTGTAGCACGCAAATCCAAGAATATTACTGAACTGGAGGCCATTGCTCATGAGGAACGCTGCAAGAAGCTGATATCTGGCTATGCATCTCATTTGTAGCAGGTCATAACAGCAAAAGGGTGCTCTACTAAGTTCTAAAGATGCTTGAAATAAAGGGGGTTAAATAATTTTGAGACTGCAAAATTCATTAAAAGTTGCATTTTCAGCTGAATTTGGGGAAACTACTTGAAACATTTGTTGTGTTGAGCTATTTCAATTGCTTTTGTTTGATTTGTTCATTGCAAACAGCTGAAAGTCTGTAAATTTTGACAATAAACCTGATTTGCAATGGGGGTTGAATAATTTTGATTACAACTGTATGTCTGTACAGTATATGTATACATATGTTTTTATGTGTTTATTTGTGTATACATGTTTGTAAATACATATATACAAATAAATACATATGAACACACACACACACACAAACATATATATATATATATATATATATATATATATATATATAAACATACGTACATATACATCTTTAGACATGTATATGTATGTATGTCTATGTTAAAGCCCTTTGCCTGCGTTCTTTTTTCTAACACTTGAGATATCATATCTTTGAGCCCTTATAACTTTTGTGTGCAATATTTTTTTTAAAAGTGTAAGTGTACTTTTTAATGTATTTTTGATGTGTTTTGTGCAACTTTTTATGTTAGCAAAACAGTTAACCAGAGCTCTGAGGTTGTGGTAATGATTCAAGCGTAAATCACGATTGTGCTAACGCAATCGCATTTACGCTCAACTTGTAGTATGAGTGGTAAGCCAGATGAGCGCAAACCCTCGCGATATACCCCTTATCGCTCGGGTGTAAACGATTGTGCTTCACTTGTAATCTGGCCCTTAATATATATAAAAGCTACATAGCAGACTGTTCATTGGAAAACCAGGGGTTTGCAATTTTGAAAATTTTGCTGATTTGTCTTCAAATGCTGAAAATTTTAAGACAATGGTTATGTATGTTTATAGCTATTAAAGGGATACATACTAAACATAATGATGTATTTGAAGCAAAGATTATCCTTAGAATAATATGTAGATGTATTTATGTACAATTATATTGTTTGTTTACATATTAAAAATATATTGTTTCTATAAAGTAAAGGGTGCTGAACTAGTTTTCTATTTATCTCTGTTTGCAAACAAGTCTGTGTAGAAACCCTTTTAGATTATCCTATGTTCCCCACAGCTTTATTTTGACAATCTAACTTATTGCCTTTTTATATATACGGTATATGTCCCATATTTTTACTCAGCATGCAAAATAGGTAAGGAGAATATAAAGTTAAAAAACATGGCAGCAACTCCTTACTTTAGAGAAACTCTGGGGAATTTAGAAACCAACAATTTTCAGGATTAAATTACAGGAAAAGGGGACAAAATTAATAATTAAAGTATATTGCAAAGCTTTTTAACTACATATAATTAAACATTTTAAATTACAATCTCATACTTTTTAACATCCATTTAGGTACTTAAAGTACTTATGCCTTTCTCTTCACATTGAGAATGATTTGTTGAACCTATAGCAAAAAAAGAAAAGAAAAATACAATCAGTGGTTGCTGAAATATCAAAATATCTTGTAGCATATATATATATATATTGGAAGCACCTCGGCTATTGTTGGGGGTCGATCCGATATAAAGCGTCGCCCGCAAAAGCCGGCGACGCCAATATTTGCGCGGATTTGGTATCACATATACGGCGTAACCTAGAAGTTACGCCCATATATTTCTGCCGTCGCCCGCAGTTTTTTGGGCCATAGGCAGGTATACCAAACCCGCGCAGTTTAGTATCCAATATGCAGCGTAAGGACTTACGTGGCGAAAATGGAGAAAACTTACTCCATTTTCACCTCGCCACAAAAAGCAGCCGTAAGAAGCCTTACGCTGACTATTGGAGCCCCGTAACTCCCTAAACTAACTAGAAAATAAACCTAACACCTAACGCATGCGCAATGTCTATCTCCCTGTCAACCGCGATCTGCTAAAATAAACCTAACACCTAACGCATGCGCAATGTCTATCTCCCTGTCAACCGCGATCCCCCCCCCCCCGAAATCCCTAATAAAGTTATTACCCCCTAAACCGCCGCTCCCGGACCCCGCCGCCATCTACATAAACTAACCCCCTACTGTGAGCCTCTAAAACCGCCGCCATCTACCTTATCTATCCCCTAATCTGACCCCTTACACCGCCGCCACCTATATAAAAATTATTAACCCCTAATGTAAGCCCCTTACACCGCCGCCATCTCTATTAAAATGATTAACCCCTAATTTAATCTACCTACCCCGCCGCCAGCTATATTATCTATATTAACCCTAAGTATATTATAGTTAATATAGGTATTACATTATATATATTAACTATATTAACCCTAATTATATTAGGGTTAATATAGTTAATATAGTTACTATAGTATTTATATTAACTATATTAACTCTATCTAACCCTAACTAAATTTATATTAAATTAATCTAATTCATTTATAAACTAAAATATTCCTATTTAAATCTAAATACTTACCTATAAAATAAACCCTAAGATAGCTACAATATAATTAATAATTACATTGTAGCTATGTTAGGGTTAATATTTATTTTACAGGTAAATTGTTAATTATTTTAACTAGGTATAATAGATATTAAATAGTTATTAACTATTTAATATCTACCTAGTTAAAATAATTACCCAATTACCTGTAAAATAAATCCTAACCTAAGTTACAAATACACCTACACTATCAATAAATTTAATAAACTACTAACATCTATCTAAAAATACAATTAAATTAACTAAACTAAATTACAAAAAAAAACAAACACTAAATTACAAAAAATAAAAAAAAGATTACAAGATATTTAAGCTAATTACACCTATTCTAAGCCCCCTAATAAAATAATAAACCCCCAAAATAAAAAAAATTCCCTGCCCTATTCTAAATTCAACAAATTTCAAAGCTCTTTACCTTACCAGCCCTTAAAAGGGCCTTTTGTGGGGCATGCCCCAAAGAATTCAGCTCTTTTGCATACAACAAATACAATCCCCCCCCCCCCATTACAACCCACCACCCACATACCCCTATTCTAAACCCACCCAAACCCCCCTTAAAAAAGCCTAACACTACCCCCCTGAAGATCTCCCTACCTTGTCTTCACCACACCGGGCCGAACTCCTGATCCGATCCGGGCGATGTCTTCCTCCAAGCGGCAAAGAAGAATTCTTCCTCCGGCGATGTCTTCCTCCAAGCGGCAAAGAAGAATTCTTCCTCCGGCGACGTCTTCCTCCAAGCGGCAAAGAAGAATTCTTCCTCCGGCGACGTCTTCCTCCAAGCGGCAGCAAAGTCTTCATTCTTCCGGCGGCATCTTCAATCTTCTTTCTTCGCTCCGCCGCCGCGGAGCATCCATCCCGGCCGACTGCTGAACTTGGAATGATGTACCTTTAAATGACGTCATCCAAGATGGCGTCCGCCGAATTCCGATTGGCTGATAGGATTCTATCAGCCAATCGGAATTAAGTTCAATCCGATTGGCTGATCCAATCAGCCAATCAGATTGAGCTCGCATTCTATTGGCTGATCGGAACAGCCAATAGAATGCAAGCTCGGAATTCGGCGGACGGCGGCGGAGCGAAGAAAGAAGATTGAAGATGCCGCCGGAAGAATGAAGACTTTGCTGCCGCTTGGAGGAAGACGCCGCCGGAGGAAGAATTCTTCTTTGCCGCTTGGAGGAAGACATCGCCGGAGGAAGAATTCTTCTTTGCCGCTTGGAGGAAGACATCGCCCGGATCGGATCAGGAGTTCGGCCCGGTGTGGTGAAGACAAGGTAGGGAGATCTTCAGGGGGGTAGTGTTAGGCTTTTTTAAGGGGGGTTTGGGTGGGTTTAGAATAGGGGTATGTGGGTGGTGGGTTGTAATGGGGGGGGGGGTATTGTATTTGTTGTATGCAAAAGAGCTGAATTCTTTGGGGCATGCCCCACAAAAGGCCCTTTTAAGGGCTGGTAAGGTAAAGAGCTTTGAAATTTGTTGAATTTAGAATAGGGCAGGGAATTTTTTTTATTTTGGGGGTTTATTATTTTATTAGGGGGCTTAGAATAGGTGTAATTAGCTTAAATATCTTGTAATCTTTTTTTTATTTTTTGTAATTTAGTGTTTTTTTTTTTTTTGTAATTTAGTTTAGTTAATTTAATTGTATTTTTAGATAGATGTTAGTAGTTTATTAAATTTATTGATAGTGTAGGTGTATTTGTAACTTAGGTTAGGATTTATTTTACAGGTAATTGGGTAATTATTTTAACTAGGTAGATATTAAATAGTTAATAACTATTTAATATCTATTATACCTAGTTAAAATAATTAACAATTTACCTGTAAAATAAATATTAACCCTAACATAGCTACAATGTAATTATTAATTATATTGTAGCTATCTTAGGGTTTATTTTATAGGTAAGTATTTAGATTTAAATAGGAATATTTTAGTTTATAAATGAATTAGATTAATTTAATATAAATTTAGTTAGGGTTAGATAGAGTTAATATAGTTAATATAAATACTATAGTAACTATATTAACTATATTAACCCTAATATAATTAGGGTTAATATAGTTAATATATATAATGTAATACCTATATTAACTATAATATACTTAGGGTTAATATAGATAATATAGCTGGCGGCGGGGTAGGTAGATTAAATTAGGGGTTAATCATTTTAATAGAGATGGCGGGGGTGTAAGGGGCTTACATTAGGGGTTAATAATTTTAATATAGATGGCGGCGGTGTTAGGGGCTCACTTTAGGGGGTTATAGATATAATATAGCTGGCGGCGGGGTAAAGGAGCGGCGGTTTAGGGGTTAATAATTTTATTAGGTTGCGGCGGGGTAAAGGAGCGGCGGTTTAGGGGTTAATAGCATTTTTATTGTTAGGCTAGTGAGGGGGGATAGCGGATAGAGGGTTAGACAGTGCGGGCTATGTTAGGGAGGCGTGTTAGACAGTGCGGGTGTTTTAAACTTTAGTCAGGTTTTATAGGCGCCGGCAGTTTCTAACGTGGCGCAAGTCACTGGCGACGCCAGAAATTTGTACTTACGCAGATTTCTGGACATCGCTGGCTTGTGAGACTTACGGCACGTTAGCATCTGACGGCGACCTATATGGGATGGCTCGAGTTGCGAGCTGAAACTGCGGGCGACGCCGGTTCCCTCGCTTGCGCCGCAAACTGCGATCGATATCGGATCGCGCCCTTGATGTCTGTATCATGAGCGCTGGCTTTAGAGGACGATTTTATATATACGCATAAATACATACCTACATATATATATATATATATATATATATGTGTGTGTGTGTGTACACAATATACTTTATACACACACTAAATACAATGGCTCCATTTATTATTGTAAAGATGGATATGTTCCCAATTGGTTCCTGCACTACAGGAGTTTCAACGCTGCTTGATAAATATATAATGTGTGTTTTTACACAACTAATACTGAACCCATATCTCTTTCTTTATTTTAGTGGAGAGAGACACGCATTCACAAATACCCAATCAAAACATCAGTTTACTTATTATTGTAAAATACCCTTTTAGATGAAACAGAGTAACAAAAACACTTTAATGTCCCTTTAACAATTGGGAATTGTGTTAATATAAATCTGCTTTTGTGTATAATCTCTAGGGTATACAGAAAACCATGATTCTGAATCAACATAACACAGATATTTATTCAGTAGATACAGCGGTAATCAACCATAGAGAAGGTTGAACAGATGAACAATTTCCAGCTTCATGCCCCTTTCCCAATTGACTCACATCTATATTGGAAGAACAGTTCAACCTGGCAACATTCTTCAGTCACAGTTCAAGCGATCAGCTCTAAGTAATTCCTAAGCCAAATGGTGCAATTACAATTTAAGTTACCAAATGGTGTCCAGATGCTATTTCCTTTCACACTAGTTATTTAACGAGTCTTTGGGCGTAACCTCCCCATGTCTTAATTCACCTGTACAAGACATATGAACTGTATTAGTCTAGGTCACAATTGTCTAGGAAAACACTGTGTGGGGTAAAGCTGCTTTACATGAAATATTACCTGCTTAGTAGCAACATTAAGTGAGATGATTGTTATTCTGCACAGCGGATAGAACAAACACGTTTTGTCCAAGTCTAGAAAAAAGTACCGTGAGACAATTTTTTTTTTTATTCTACAAAATGCAGGATGAAAAATGTGAAAAAAGTAGCATTACATTTTCTTTTATTTAATAAGCATTATTATAAACTGCATACATTCTATTGTATATATGCTTTAATTATCTGAAAAAAAATTTTTTTATTTTTTTAAAATATTTATTAAAAGACACTACCTTTATTTAAAAATCCATAAAAAAGTATTTATGACAGGACCAATAGATTCCTTCATCTCTGTTGCAATACAAATACCAGTGACCTTATACTATACCATGCCTCATTCATGCCACTAATAATCTCCATCTGTTGGTAAGTTTACATAATTATTATTATTATATTGTGCAAAATCTTTAATACCAGTTGCTACTTTTAAGAAGATAAGCAGATCAAGGAAAAAAATTACAAAACCATATATTTAAAGGGATGTTTAAATATTAAAAAATATTATAAAACAATTTCCCAAGTAGGGCTAAGGACTGAATCTCAGCTATAGCTTTAAATATATATGTCATAAGTTTGATATAAATCTGTTAAAATAGTAGCAAAACATTTAAAGGGATAAGAAACCCAATTTTTTTCTTTCATGATTTAGATAGAGCATGACATTTTAAGAACCTTTCTAATTTACTCCTATTATAAAAATTGTTTTGATCGCTTGGTACCTTTATTTGAAAAGCAGGAATGTAAGCTTAGGAGAAGGACCATTTTTTGTGTTCAGCACCTGGATAGCGCTTGCTGATTGGTTGCTAAAAAAATAAAAACCTGAAATACATTTTTGATGAGGGTAAGTTTCCACTCTGGCAGCAAAGTTTTAAACTGATTTGAAGGAGCCAGTTCTGTTTACAGCAGCTAAGGTATGTTGGGTAACATATTATCAAGGTTAATTTTTCCAGTCTCCACAATGTTGCTTGTGACATTTCTGCACAGATGTATTGCAGCTTGGATATTGCAGTAAGGTTGATATTTTCTTTCAATATTGCAAGGAGAGTCTGTATTTTAATTATTTTTATATATATATATATATATATATATATATATATATATATATATATATATATATTATTATTATTATTTTTTAATCTGCTCTATGCTCTTTAAATTGTGCAATAGAAAACTTGCAATTCTGTGTCAATTAAATTGACTGCATTACAAATAATTTACAATTAAAGTGTAAACACATTCATTTTTATTGCACTCTCCCAGATGCAGAGATCAACGTCAGAAGGAATATTCCAAATATTAAGTGGAATACAAGAATATCTGCCAATTGCTTACTGGAATTTCCAAGGAAAAATAAAATCAGGTTACAACTAAAAGCTTTTAGTTTTGGGTTATTAATGGCATGACTGGTATTTTATGATATTATAAGCTTGTGGTTTATGACCCATTTGTTGAGCTTGTAATATTGTTCCATGTGTTATTTTGTTTAATTGTCTGTACAGCACATCATTCTATCTGATTAAACATTGTCACTGCATAGCATCTTAACAAGTACACACACCTGTAAACACATATAGCAATTCTCCATTAGAAACCCAATAAAATAATTCCATTATACAGATATATTAATCGTGTGTGCAGAATGACAAGAAAAACAGCAAAACTTAATCATTTAATTCCTTCTATCCAATAATTTTTAAAAAAAAGACATTCAAGTGGAAAACATGCTGTGGCTGTTTAATAGAGGCTTCAGTGTATGGGTGAAATATAGTTCAGCACCAAATCATTAAAGGGGTTTGAAAAGCAAAACTCAAAAATAAAGATCTAATGATTTAGATAGACCGCAACATTTTAAAATAACTTTTCAATTTATTCTGTTATGAAATGTACCTCGTTCTAATGGTCTATTTAACTGTAGCTCCTTTCCATAAGAGCATACTGAAGTGTGCATGTGCATTGGGAACTATATGTCAGCAGTCTTGCAACAATGTTCTAATATGAGCACACTCCTAAGCGTACCAAAGTATGCTCTCAATAAAAGGAGCTACATTTCACCCCAAGTGACCAAGAGGTAGCAGAATAAAGTAGAGTTTTTTTAATTATTATTTTATGTTTCTATCTGAATGATGAAAGTTTAATTTAAAATCCCTTTAATATAATTAGGATAAAAGCTGAAATTGTGCAAATACATCTACATGTTGGTTTTGAGTAAACAAATCAATAAAGTTTGACATATGTGTAGGGGATTGGTATATATGAACACAAAATGTTATTGCACTATAAAATAAACAATAAAAATAACTCTACTTGCACTTAACCTTTTCATGTAGGGGCCAAGTGTTTAACATTGGAACAAAGTTCAGATGTAAACACTCGCTTGAAAAATGAAATCAGACAATTGTCGATGCAATCACATGATTTCAAGGCTGGGATTGGATCATGGGGGACTGCTTAAAGGGAAACTGTACCCAATTTTTTTCTTTTGTAATTCAGAAAGAGCATGCAATTTTAAGCAACTTTCTAATTTACTCCTATTATCAATTTTTCTTCGTTCTCTTGCTATCATTATTTGAAAAAGAAGGCATCTAAGCTTTTTTTTGGTTTCAGTACTCTGGACAGCACTTTTTTATTGGTGGATGAATTTATCCACCAATCAGCAAGGACAACCCAGGTTGTTCACCAAAAATGGGCCGGCATCTAAACTTACATTCTTGCATTTCAAATAAAGATACCAAGAGAATGAAGAGAATTTGATAATAGGAGTAAATTAGAAAGTTGTTTAAAATTTCATGCTCAATCTGAATTGAGCATGAAATTTTTTGGGTACAGTGTCCCTTTAAGATGCTAGGAGCGCCCCCTTTTCTGATTTGCCGTTACCTAAAAGGAGGAGACTGCAGGACGCCACAAAAGGTAGGATGTTTCATGCTGTCCTAACGGCGCTAAAGCCCAGAGCTGTCAGGACGGTATGGAACATCCTAATTGTGTCTAGGGAAACTGCATAATCAACAAACAAATAATGAAAAGAAATTCAATAACTCTAGATTTTTTTTCTGACAAATTTCAAAGTTACCTCCATTTTCTCTGCCTCCTGTATTATGTGACAGCCAGACACAAATGCATATTTATATATAAACTATGAACTCTTGCACATGCTGAGTAGGAGCTAGTGCCTCAGTAAGTGTGTATATAAAAAGATTGCACACATTTTGCACGCTCTGGGGCCGATTTAACAACGGCCCCTAATCGCCCTGTTTCTGCGTGAGCCTTCAGGCTCACCAGAAACAGGAGTTAAGAAGCAGCGGTCTTAAGACTGCTGCCTCTTAACTCATACGCCTCCTCTGAGGCTGCAGTCTGCAATCTGCCCGATCGTGTACGATCGGGTTGATTGACACCCCCTGCTAGCGGCCGATTGGCTGTGAATCTGCAGGGGGCATCATTGCACAAGCAGTTCACCAGAACTGCTTGTGCAATGTTAAATGCCAACAGTGTATGCTGTCAGCATTCAGTGATGTCTGGCGGACATGATCCGCTACAGCAGATCATGTCCGCCAGACATTGATAAATTGGCCCCCTTGTCTAAATCATGAAAGTTTAATTCTGACTTCACTGTCCCTTTAAGTAAAAGGCCAGGTAATAAATTGTAAGTTCCCTCGGGCATAGGGCCCTAACTTCCTCCTGTATTTGTCAAATTTTGAGTTGTCTCTTGCAAGTATTAGATCATTGTTTTAGTTAAAGTCATTGTCAAGTTTAAGTATTTTCAGGCTACTATATAAAATTACTATAAAAAACATGGCATTTTAATTGATTTTTTTAAACACTGCATTTCTAAAATATTTTCCATTTAGAGATGGTAAACATTGTGCCATTCCTCAGCTTGCACCCCCTACTTTATTTAGCTGAGCGATGACAAATCTGGCTTCATTCAATCTTTTTGTGCCCCACGAGCCTGACGCCAAGTGGGGCATGCAATGATTGGATGAAGCAGGATTCATTATCGCTTAGCTACATAAAGATGGAGATGCGGGCGGAGGAATGGCATAATGTTTAACATCTCTAAATGGTAAATATTTTAGAAATGCAGCATCTTAAAAAAAATTGTCATTGAAAGTGCTCCTGTTTTTTATAGTAATTTTATGTAGTAGCCAGCAAATACTTAAACTTGACAATCACTTTAAATCAGTTGTACCCATGGACAGAATTGCGGAATATGTTGACACTTTATAAAATAAAGTATAACAATAATAATAGTAATATACACAGTGTAAAGACAAACCATATTCTCCATATGCTTTGAAATAATCATTGATTTGGTGATTTGTAAAAGGAACTGATTGTTAAAGGTACAGTCTAGTCCAAAATAAACTTTCATGATTCAGATAGAGCATGTAATTTTAAACAATTTTCCAATTTACTTTTATCACCAATTTTGCTTTGTTCTCTTGGTATTCTTAGTTGAAAGCTTAATCTAGGAGGTTCATATGCTAATTTCTTAGACCTTGAAGAGCACCTCTTTCAGATTGCATTTTAACAGTTTTTCACCACTAGAGTGTGTTAGTTCACGTATTTCTTTAAGATAACACTGTGCTTGTGCACGAGAAGTTATCTGGGAGCAGGCACTGACTGGCTAGACTGCAAGTCTGTCAAAAGAACTGAAAAAAGGGGAAGTTTGCAGAGGCTTAGATACAAGATAATCACAGAGGTTAAAAGTATATTATTATAACTGTGTTAGTTATGCAAAACTGGGAAATTGGTAATAAAGGGATTATCTATCTTTTAAAACAATAAAAATTCTGGTGTAGACTGTCCCTTTAAGTAAAAATCAGACGAATAAGCCAATCGCAAAATGCATATAGTTGTATTCTATGAGTTCTTGCACATGCTCAGTAGGATCTGGTGCCTCATAAAGTGTACAAATAAAAAATATTGTGCACATTTAGATAAAGGAAGTAAATTGGAAAGTGGTTTAAAATTGTGTGCTCTTTCTGAATCATGAAAGTTTAATTTTGATTTAGTTAGTTTATAACATATTTCCATGGAAATCTAAGTTATTTTTTTTAACTCTCAACAAATTCTCAACCCTGTACAATACCAGTTTTAAACTGTTTGCTCTCATTGAGTTTACACATCAGTTTAAAAGGACTCAAAAGTCAAAATACATTTTAAATTAATCAGAATTCTGATTTCCCAGAGGGGAGATGCGACTCATTTTGACAGTGTATGTATACCATTTAGATTATAAACTCTCCAGGAAGTAGGACCCTGTAATGCTTCTGTCCCAATCTGCCTACCCTGCCTGCTCTTTATGTATTGTAACTGCTGTAAAGCACTGCAGAACGTGTTGGCGTTTTTTTAAAGGTAACAATAATTATGCTCCTTCCTCTGTCAAAACTCTTTTAGCATTTTAAACATTGATTTTTAAAAACAAAAACAAAACATGATCTGAACACACCAAAAATCATCATATACAGAAGCTCACAAAGTGTAATGTATTTGTTATCTTCACCTAGTTCTCTAAATTGTTAAGATACCTGAAGCTTTAGTAAGCTTAGAGAAACAACCCTGAGATTAAAAACACAACACATTCAGAAAGGAAAAGTTCCAAATGTGCTCCAAAAACTGTTACAAAAACAAGATCCTTTATTAGACATGGCAACAAGAGAACAGGTCAATTATAGGCAAAACGACCAGGGCTGGCCTGGGAATAAAAAGCAGCCCTGTGCAAACACCCCATCTAGAACATCTAGCAGCAATAATTTTAATAAGAGAAACACCAGAACAAGAGGTCATGATCTCAAATTGAATGGTAGCAGGTTCATGTGTTATTTGCAGAAGCAAGAAAAGGTGCTTAACTTTAAGAATAAATGGGATTAGCATAAGACAATTCTACAGACTAAGTAAACTTACACTTTTTGGGCCTATGGTTCTTATTTGCTGTCAAAATCTGTTTTATACCTACTCATTGGTATCTTGCGCCCATGAGACATGTGATCATTCATTTAAAAGAGTATAATTCCTAATAGGTTATACAGAAGGTAAATAGAGGCCCTGTTAAAGTAATATCCACTATTTAATCATTGGTGCCTACTGGTAAGGAGATCACCAAAACCTTACAAGGACATGCAACTTCTCATATGAAAAAAGGCAGGGCCGGATTGGTATACCAGGACACCAGGAGATTTCCCGGTGGGCTGCAGCAGCTGGGGCTGGAAAGCTACAATTTAAAGGGGAGATTAATGGCTGCAATTGGGTTGTAGGGTGCTTATATAACAACAATTTGGCATTTTTATTTAATGCAAAGTAATATAATTTAATTCTGAAAAAATATTGGGGAAGGAGTATCCCAGTAATCCTCTTTAACCCCTTAACGACTGAGGACGTGCAGGGTACGTCCTCAGAAAAAAGGCAGTTAATGCCTGAGAACGTACCCTGCACGTCCTCAGTGTGGAAAGCAGCTGGAAGCGATCCTGCTCGCTTCCAGCTGCTTTCCGGTTATTGCAGTGATGCCTCGATATGGAGGCATCCTGCAATAACGTTTTTAAGTAATCCGGTGCAGAGAGAGCCACTCTGTGGCCCTCTCTGCACCGGAGATCTGTGGCTACCTGCGTTGGTGGGTGGGAGCCGGACCGGGAGGCGGGTGGCGGCCATCGATGGCCATGTGGATGTGAAGGGGGGCGGGATCGTGGGCGGGGGTTGCTGGGGGCGCGCACGGGCGCGCGCGCGTGCACGGGAGGGTGGGGGCGGGCGCGTGCACGGGGAGGGAGCGGGTGGGAACCGCTACACTACAGAAAATGGGAAATAAAAAATATATCAAATATGTCAAACAAAAATGTCAAACAATAAGCAAGGTGGTGGGGGTTAGTCTGTGGGGGGTGGGGAAGCTACACTACAGAAAAAAAACAAAAAAAACAAAAAAAAAAGCATTTTTTTATTGTAAACTGGGTACTGGCAGACAGCTGCCAGTACCCAAGATGGCCCCCAATAAGGCAGAGGGGAGGGTTAGAGAGCGGTTTTGGGGGGGATCAGGGAGGTTGGGGGCTAAGGGGGGGATCCTACACAGTAGCATATGTAAATATGCTAAAAAAAAAATTCATTTTTTTTTAAAAACCCTTTTATTTTAGTACTGGCAGACTTTCTGCCAGTACTTAAGATGGCGGGGACAATTGTGGGGTGGGGGAGGGAAGGGAGCTGTTTGGGAGGGATCAGGGGGTGGGATGTGTCAGATGGGAGGCTGATCTCTACACTAAAGCTAAAATTAACCCTGCAAGCTCACTACAAACTCCCTAATTAACCCTTTCACTGCTAGCCATAATACACGTGTGAGGCGCAACAGGATTTAGTGGCCTTCTAATTACCAGAAAGCAACGCCAAAGTCATATATGTCTGCTATTTCTGAACAAAGGGGATCCCAGACAAGCATTTACAACCATTTGTGCCATAATTGCACAAGCTGTTTGTAAATGATTTCAGTGAGAAACCTAAAATTGTGAAAAATTTTACGTTTTTTTTAATTTGATCGCATTTGGCGGTGAAATGGTGGCATGAAATATACCAAAATGTGCCTAGATCAATACTTGGGGTTGTCTACTACACTACACTAAAGCTAAAATTAACCCTACAAGCTCCCTAAAAGCTCCCTAATTAACCCCTTAACTGCTGGGCATGATACACTTGTGGTGCGCAGTGGCATTTAGCGGCCTTCTAATTACCAAAAAGCAACGCCAAAGCCATATATGTGTGCTATTTCTGAACAAAGGGGATCCCAGAGAAGAATTTACAACCATTTATGCCATAATTGCACAAGCTGTTTGTAAATGATTTCAGTGAGAAACCTAAAGTTTGTGAAAAAATTTGTGAAAAAGTGAACAATTTTTTGTATTTGATCGCATTTGGCGGTGAAATGGTGGTATGAAATATACCAAAATTGGCCTAGATCAATACTTTGGGATGTCTACAAAAAAAAAATATATACATGTCAAGGGATATTCAGGGATTCCTGAAAGATATCAGTGTTCTAATGTAACTAGCGCTAATTTTGGAAAAAAATGGTTTGGAAATAGCAAAGTGCTACTTATATTTATGGCCCTATAACTTGCAAAAAAAGCAAAGAACATGTAAACATTGGGTATTTCTAAACTCAGGACAAAATTTAGAAACTATTTAGCATGGGTGTTTTTTGGTGGTTTTAGATATGTAACAGATTTTGGGGGTCAAAGTTAGAAAAAGTGTGTTTTTTTTCCATTTTTCCTCATATTTTATCATTTTTTTTATAGTAAATGATAAGATATGATGAAAATAATGGTATCTTTAGAAAGTCCATTTAATGGCGAGAAAAACGGTATATAATATGTGTGGGTACAGTAAATGAGTAAGAAGAAAATTACAGCTAAACACAAACACCGCAAAAATGTAAAAATAGCCTTGGTCCCAAACGGACAGAAAATGGAAAAGTGCTCTGGTCACTAAGGGGTTAAGAAAAATGGGGCCTGGGAATTCTACCGACTCAACGGAAAATATGGCTGGTCTTCATATTTTTCCAGGGCTGCTTTTTATTCCCAGTCGGCCCTGAAAAAAGGGGATCCCCTTCCTAATCTAAGAGGTCATATACACTATATAAGTGCTGTAGACGCTGTCAGCAACTGCAAAGACAGTAATTATATACCTATGGGGAGAGTGGAGTGGGGCAGTGTGGATGTTGACCCCATTAAAACCTCTGCTCTGTGCATAAGAAATAAAACATATAGCTTTGAGCTACGATAATATAATCTTTGACAATGTTGACAAAAAAGTATACAAATCTAGGACAAGTAATAAACTAGCAGCTTCACTGATAGCAGTGTAATTAGTTGATAAACAGATTGAGAAAACAGCACCAAATTTATTGTTTTTCATTTTCATAAATTTGTGGTCACATACAACACTGAAGACAAAATGAAGGTTTATAAGCGTTTAAAGGCAGTGCTTGTGTATGCCACACTAAAACATGTTGCTCAACCTACTACCAACATAAACAAACAAAAGCTGAGCCAATAAAAATGTATTCCAAAACAGTGAAGCACACTAAGTTATACCAAACCTTTGTACCCTGCACTAATGTCACAGTCTGAAACGCGGCCACAACAAAAGTGATGTGGCAATGGTGAACATAGATGACTAATAGGAAAAGAAGCTTGTAGATCGAGAACAGGAACAGGCAATGCTGCAAGCTACAAAATGCCAGGGTCAGATAATAATTTACTGCACAACTGAACAAAATGCTCTCATAGGGCTTGATATTCAAAAGCTTGCCGCTCATGTGAGATGATCTAAGACATCTCAACAGTATGGAGAGGTCCCTAAAAAGTTTGGGGAGAGACACCTGCATTACAATATAAAGTCTAAAAAAAATCCTAAAGATTTACATGATTTCTCTCTATGCCAGCAGGCATTTGAATATCAGGTTTATAGTCAGCAGCACGTGAGTTGACTAGATTCTGATCTTGAAATCAAAAGGACTGGACTTTGGATACTTGTAATAATAAAAGAATAGAAACCAACATAGGGCTCAGGATTGAATCAGACATGAACTTGGGTCAGTACAGCGTTTCAAACTTGAGGCATTTGTAATTCATTTCTCATGATTTTCTAGCACTTATTATTATTTGCAGTTGTACTGCCTTTATTTTATTAGACAGATAGATAAGGATAATGGGGTGAAAAATACCACTATAATTTTCCAGTTAATGGAAAAAAAGTGATTGGTGCACAGGAAAAAAGTTTCTGGTTCACCTAAAGTACTCAACCACTTTTTGTACTTTTTTATTGTACAAACCATGGGCTAGTTTATAATTGGATCAGTATTTTGTGTTCCCGCTCAAACCCTAATACCGCTGAAAGTAAACTTTTTACTCGTGGGTTAATCTAAGTCATTTTTTTGCACAACAGTGAAACCCAAGCTGAAGAAAAACACTCAGGGGCCGATTTATCAAGGGCCGAATGGCCCCTGATGCCCCAGTTATGCAGCAGCGGTCTTAAGATATCAATTTGGGCTGATTGACACCCCCTGCTTGTGGCCGCGAATTTGCAGGGGGCAGAGTTGCAAAAGCAGTTCACCAGAACTGCTTGTGCAATGTTAAATGCTATCAGCATATGCTGTCGGCATTCAGCGATGTCTGTCGGATATGAACTGCTAAGCGGATCATGTCAGACAGACATATGATAAATCGGCCCCTCATTGCGCCCTAAACCGTCAGGAATTAAACCCGAACGTAGTTATGAATATTTTATATTACAATGTTCTTTACATAGAAGAAAATGTTCTATTTATTTTTAAATATATATAAACATATATAATGTATTTTTGTAGTCAAACACATTGTCATATACCTTATACCTTTGAACCTTTCTAAAATTTTTATTAACATTTGTATGAATAATTTTTATTAGATATTGTATATATATATGAGTATAAATGTATTTTTTTTAATGTATTTATGTTGTGTTTGGTGCACATTTTTTTAGCCCTAACACTTCACACGAGTTCTTCAATCTCGCTAACCAGATGACCTCAAATCTAGTTTACACTTGTGCAGTTGCATTTACTTTCAATTTGTAATATGCTCGCCACTTGTAATCTAGCCCAATACGTACACTAAAACACACATACACATACAGACATATTTATTTTGAAAAACATTCAACATGACAGCAAACAGGGAACATAAACATATTCTAATTGCAAGATTTTTCTGCATCCCTGCAATAAATTAACATACCAGCTGAATGTGAACATTTATTTAATACATTAAAAGGGACAGTAAACATCTTGAGATTTTTTTCTAAAATGTTTAGTTACACATAATAAAATAACTAAGCCTTATATTTTCATTATTTAATATTTCCCCCTTTACATGTAATCTAGCTCTGAAAATAGAGCAATTTCTTACTCTCAGACCTCGAGATGCACCCTTTTTACTTCTCAAAGCTACAACCCTGCTACATATCTGTCCCTAATTGGCTTTAACTGATAAAAACTGTAAAACATTAAATTAACTTTACGACAGTGGTTAGTTTTGTTGCCTGGAGACTAAAGCCCAGATTGTCTTCTCCAAATAAGGAAAATGGTGGGTGGTGTTTGGCTATTGAAAAATAATTGTAAAAAAGGCTTTGCTAATAAGTTATTCTATAGTAACGCAATAGAAATGTCTTGTAATTACAAGATGTTTACTATCCCTTTAAAGTGACATTAAAGGTACACTCAACCCAAATTTTTTCTTTCATTATTCAGAGAGAGCATGAAATTTTAAGCAACTTTCTAATTTACTCCTATTATCAAATTTTCTTCATTCTCTTGGTATCTTTATATGAAATGCAAGAATGTAAGTTTAGATGCCAGCCCATTTTTGGTGAACAACCTGGGTTGTCCTTGCTGATTGGTGGATACATTCATCCACCAATAAAAAAAATGCTGTCCAGAGTTCTGAATAAAAAAAAATGTTTAGATGCCTTCCATTTCAAATAAGGATAGCAAGAGAAGGAAGAAAAATTGATAATAGGAGTAAAATAGAAAGTTGTTAAAATTGCATGCTCTATCCGAATCATGAAAGAAAAAATTTGGGTTCAGTGTCCATTTAAACACTTTGAGATGGTAATATAAAATGATAAATCGTATATACAGGGAGTGCAGAATTATTAGGCATGTTGTATTTTTGAGTATTAATTTTATTATTGAACAATAACCATGTTCTCAATGAACCCAAAAAACTCATTAATATCAAAGCTGAATATTTTTGGAAGTAGTTTTTAGTTTGTTTTTAGTTTTAGCTATTTTAGGGGGATATCTGTGTGTGCAGGTGACTATTACTGTGCATAATTATTAGGCAACTTAACAAAAAACAAATAACAGAATTTATGCTTACCTGATAAATTACTTTCTCCAACGGTGTGTCCGGTCCACGGCGTCATCCATTACTTGTGGGAAATATTCTCCCCCACAGGGAAAGGCAAGGAGAGCACACCGCAAGAGCTGTCCATATAGCTCCCCCTCTGGCTCCGCCCCCCAGTCATTCGACCGACGGTTAGGAGAAAAAGGAGAAACTATAGGGTGCCGTGGTGACTGTAGTGTATAAAGAAAAACATTTTCAACCTGATTAGGAAACCAGGGCGGGCCGTGGACCGGACACACCGTTGGAGAAAGTAATTTATCAGGTAAGCATAAATTCTGTTTTCTCCAACATTGGTGTGTCCGGTCCACGGCGTCATCCATTACTTGTGGGAACCAATACCAAAGCTTTAGGACACGGATGAAGGGAGGGAGCAAATCAGGTTACCTAAATGGAAGGCACCACGGCTTGCAAAACCTTTCTCCCAAAAATAGCCTCCGAAGAAGCATAAGTATCAAATTTGTAGAATTTGGCAAAAGTGTGCAGAGAGGACCAAGTCGCTGCCTTACATATCTGATCAACAGAAGCCTCGTTCTTGTAGGCCCAAGTGGAAGCCACAGCCCTAGTAGAGTGAGCTGTGATTCAGTCAGGAGGTTGCCGTCCGGCAGTCTCATAAGCCAATCGGATAATGCTTTTCAGCCAGAAAGAGAGAGAGATAGCAGTAGCTTTTTCACCTCTCCTCTTACCAGAGTAAACGACAAACAAAGATGAGGTTTGTCTAAAATCTTTTGTTGCTTCTAAGTAGAACTTTAAAGCACGAACAACATCTAAATTGTGTAATAAACGTTCCTTCTTTGAAACTGGATTCGGACACAGAGAAGGAACAACTATTTCCTGGTTAATATTCTTGTTGGAAACAACTTTTGGAAGAAAACCAGGCTTAGTACGCAAAACAACCTTATCTGAATGGAAAACCAGATATGGTGGATTACATTGCAAAGTAGATAATTCAGAAACTCTTCTAGCAGAAGAAATAGCAACCAAAAACAGAACTTTCCAAGATAATAACTTAATATCTATGGAATGTAAAGGTTCAAACGGAACCCCTTGAAGAACTGAAAGAACTAAATTTAGACTCCAAGGAGGAGTCATGGGTCTGTAAACAGGCTTGATTCTAACCAAAGCCTGAACAAAAGCTTGTACATCTGGCACAGCTGCCAGTCGTTTGTGTAACAAGACAGATAAAGCAGAAATCTGTCCTTTTAGAGAACTAGCTGACAACCCTTTATCCAAACCTTCTTGGAGAAAGGAGAGAATCTTTGGAATTTTAATCTTACTCCAGGAGAATCCCTTGGATTCACACCAGCAGATATATTTTTTCCATATTTTATGGTAAATCTTTCTAGTCACAGGTTTTCTGGCTTGGACCAGAGTATCTATCACAGAATTTGAAAACCCACACTTGGATAAAATCAAGCGTTCAATTTCCAAGCAGTCAGCTGCAGAGAAACTAGATTTGGATGTTTGAATGGACCTTGTACTAGAAGATCCTGTCTCAAAGGTAGCTTCCATGGTGGAGCCGATGACATATTCACCAGGTCTGCATACCAAGTCCTGCATGGCCACGCAGGAGCTATCAGAATCACCAAGGCCTTCTCCTGTTTGATCCTGGCTATGAGCCTGGGAAGGAGAGGAAACGGTGGAAACACATACGCTAGGTTGAACGACCAAGGCGCCACTAATGCATCCACTAGAGTCGCCTTGGGATCCCTGGATCTGGACCCGTAGCAAGGAATCTTGAAGTTCTGACGGGACGCCATTAGATCCATGTCTGGAATGCCCCATAATTGGGTTAACTGAGCAAAGACCTCCAGGTGGAGTTCCCACTCCCCCGGATGGAAAGTCTGACGACTCAAATAGTCCGCCTTCCTGGGATGTGAATAGCAGATAGATGGCAGGAGTGATTCTCTGCCCATTGGATAATCTTGGTTACTTCCTTCATCGCTAGGGAACTCTTTGTTCCCCCCTGATGATTGATGTACGCAACAGTTGTTATGTTGTCCGACTGAAATCTTATGAACCTGGCTTCCGCTAGCTGAGGCCAAGCCAGGAGCGCATAGAATATTGCTCTTAGTTCTAAAATGTTTATCGGGAGAAGCGACTCTTCCCGAGACCATAGGCCCTGAGCTTTCAGGGAGTCCCAGACCGCGCCCCACCCCAAGAGGCTGGCGTCGGTCGTGACGATGACCCACTCCGGTCTGCGGAAACTCATTCCCTGAGACAGGTGATCCTGGGTCAACCACCAGAGAAGTGAGTCCCTGGTTACCTGGTCTACTTGAATTTGGGGAGACAAGTCTGTATAGTCCCCATTCCACTGATTGAGCATGCACAGCTGTAATGGTCTTAGATGAATTCGAGCAAAAGGAACCACGTCCATTGCTGCGACCATTAGTCCTATTACTTCCATGCACTGAGCTATGGAGGGTTGAGGAATAGAATGAAGAACTCGACAAACGTTTAGAAGCTTTAGCTTTCTGACTTCTGTCAGGAAGATCTTCATTTCCACAGAATCTATTATTGTTCCCAGAAAAGGAACACTTGTGGACGGTGACAGTGAACTCTTTTCTATGTTCACCTTCCACCCGTGAGATCTGAGAAAAGCCAACACAATGTCTGTGTGGGCCCTTGCTTTGGAAAGAGACTTGGATTAGGATGTCATCTAGATAAGGTGCTACAGCGATGCCCCTCGGCCTTAGGACCGCTAGAAGGGACCCTAGCACCTTTGTGAAAATTCTGGGAGCGGTGGCTAAACCGAATGGAAGAGCCATGAACTGGTAATGTTTGTCCAGAAAGGCGAACCTCAGGAACTGATGATGAGTTTTGTGGATTGGAATATGCAGATACGCATCCTTTAGATCCATGGTAGTCAAATATTGACCCTGCTGGATTGTCGGCAAGATTGTCCGAATGGTTTCCATTTTGAAGGATGGAACACTGAGGAACTTGTTTAATATCTTTAAATCCAGAATTGGCTTGAAAGTTCCCTCTTTTTTGGGAACCACAAACAGGTTTGAGTAAAATTAGACTTGTTCTTAGCCTTAAAAGGCCTATCCTGTGGGAGGGCATGGCCCTTACCCCCAGTGATGTCTGAAATAATTTCCTTCAATTCCGGCCCAAAAAGGGTCTTACCCTTGAAAGGAATATTAAGTAACTTAGTCTTGGACGACACATCTGCCGACCAGGATTTCAGCCAAAGCGCCCTCCGCGCAACTATAGCAAAACCTGAGTTTTTCGCCGCCAATTTCGTTATTTGAAAGGCGGCATCCAATATAAAGGAATTAGCTAATTTTAATGCGTGAATTCTGTCCATGACTTCTTCATAGGAAGTCTCTTTCTGGAGCGACCTTTCTAGTTCCTCGAACCAAAAGGACGCCGCTGAAGTGACAGTAATAACACACGTAGCTGGTTGAAGGATGAACCCTTGCTGAACAAAAATCTTTTTAAGCAATCCTTCCAATTTTTTATCCATAGGATCTTTGAAAGCGCAGCTGTCCTCTATAGGAATAGTGGTGCGCTTCGCTAGTGTTGAAACATCTCCCTCAACCTTCGGGACCGTCTGCCATGCGTCCCTTCTAGGGTCTACTATGGGAAACATTTTCTTAAATATAGGAGGTGGGGCAAAGGGTACACCTTGCTTCTCCCACTCCTTTTCCACTATGTTCGCTACCCTTTTGGGTATTGGAAAAGCGTCGTTGTGCACTGGGACCTCTAAAAATTTGTCCAATTTGCACAACTTCTCTGGTACTACCATAGAATCACAGTCATCCAGAGTAGCTAATACCTCCTTTAGCAAAGCGCGGAGATGTTCTAGCTTAAACTTAAATGCTACTATATCAGGTTCTGCCTGTTGAGAATTTTTTCCTGAGTCTGAAATTTCACCCTCAGACAGCCCTTCCCTCACAGCCAATTCCGATTGATGTGAGGGTAAAATAGATAAAGCATCGTCAGCATCTGATTGTTCATCCCTTTTATCTGTATTTAAAGCTGAACAATCACGCTTTCTCTGAAATGCTGGCAGTTTGGATAAAAGATTTGGCCCCTGACAGTGTCTACCAGCATAAAAATCAAAAAGGGGAAGCCTGTTATCTTTTTTGCTGAGGTGAAAGAAAAATGGCTTACCGTTTTCCCTGAGGGGAAAAATGACTGTCATCTAGCATTAGCCTGTGTTGTTAGAAGGAGACTAGTCATACCTGAAGCAGATAAGTCTGCAAACTGTTACCCCCAACTGAAGTTCTCTGGTTTCAACAATCCTGCGTGGTAACAGAAATTGATTTTAGTTACTTGTGCTAAAATCATAGCCCTCTTAAACAGAAATCTTCATCACTTTTCTGTTGTAGAGTAAATAGTACAAGCCAGCACTATTTTAAAATAACAAACTCTTGATAGAAGAATAAAAAACTACAACTAACACCACAAACTCCTCACCATCCCCGTGGAGATGCTACTTGTTCAGAGCGGCAAGGAGAATGACTGGGGGGCGGAGCCAGAGGGGGAGCTATATGGACAGCTCTTGCTGTGTGCTCTCCTTGCCTTTCCCTGTGGGGGAGAATATTTCCCACAAGTAATGGATGACGCCGTGGACCGGACACACCAATGTTGGAGAAATATACCCATTTCAATTATTTATTTTTACCAGTGAAACCAATATAACATCTCAACATTCACAAATATACATTTCTGATATTCAAAACAAAAACAAATCAGTGACCAATATAGCCACCTTTCTTTGCAAGGACACTCAAAAGCCTGCCATCCATGGATTCTGTCAGTGTTTTGATCTGTTCACCATCAACATTGCGTGCAGCAGCAACCACAGCCTCCCAGACACTGTTCAGAGAGGTGTACTGTTTTCCCTCCTTGTAAATCTCACATTTGATGATGGACCACAGGTTCTCAATGGGGTTCAGATCAGGTGAACAAGGAGGCCATGTCATTAGATTTTCTTCTTTTATACCCTTTCTTGCCAGCCACGCTGTGGAGTACTTGGACGCGTGTGATGGAGCATTGTCCTTCATGAAAATCATGTTTTTCTTGAAGGATGCAGACTTCTTCCTGTACCACTGCTTGAAGAAGGTGTCTTCCAGAAACTGGCAGTAGGACTGGGAGTTGAGCTTGACTCCATCCTCAACCCGAAAAGGCCCCACAAGCTCATCTTTGATGATACCAGCCCAAACCAGTACTCCACCTCCACCTTGCTGGCGTCTGAGTCGGACTGGAGCTCTCTGCCCTTTACCAATCCAGCCACAGGCCCATCCATCTGGCCCATCAAGACTCACTCTCATTTCATCAGTCCATAAAACCTTAGAAAAATCAGTCTTGAGGTATTTCTTGGCCCAGTCTTGACGTTTCAGCTTGTCTGTCTTGTTCAGTGGTGGTCGTCTTTCAGCCTTTCTTACCTTGGCCATGTCTCTGAGTATTGCACACCTTGTGCTTTTGGGCACTCCAGTGATGTTGCAGCTCTGAAATATGGCCAAACTGGTGGCAAGTGGCATCTTGGCAGCTGCACGCTTGACTTTTCTCAGTTCATGGGCAGTTATTTTGCGCCTTGGTTTTTCCACACGCTTCTTGCGACCCTGTTGACTATTTTGAATGAAACGCTTGATTGTTCGATGATCACGCTTCAGAAGCTTTGCAATTTTAAGAGTGCTGCATCCCTCTGCAAGATATCTCACTATTTTTGACTTTTCTGAGCCTGTCAAGTCCTTCTTTTGACCCATTTTGCCAAAGGAAAGGAAGTTGCCTAATAATTATGCACACCTGATATAGAGTGTTGATGTCATTAGACCACACCCCTTCTCATTACAGAGATGCACATCACCTAATATGCTTAATTGGTAGTAGGCTTTCGAGCCTATACAGCTTGGAATAAGACAACATGCATAAAGAGGATGATGTGGTCAAAATACTCATTTGCCTAATAATTCTGCACTCCCTGTATAAAATACTCTGCAATATACTGTATAATATACATAATTTAGTTTGTTCCATTTTCCTGTAATTCCATTCTGAATTTGTGAGCTTTTCAGTTCTTGTTAGAAATGGAAGTGCAGAACACTGCTATATGCCACACAGCCATTGGCTGCACACTCCAGTGACCTATTTATAACTGTCCCTTATTGGCCACAACAGAGAAAATACAACATGACAGCTCCCATTGTTTTATAGACACTAAAACTTTACACATATTTTGATAAACAGCCAATTAAACTGTAAAAAATACATCTACATGTTATTCGCAGACTAATCTTTTCTTTGAATGCATCAATAGCGTTTATTTAGGGCCAGATTACGAGTGGAGCACATAATATCGCTTGCATGAAAGCTATATCTGCGCTCAAGAAAGTAATACCAGCGCAAGCAAAGGTGTGCTTGTATTACAAGTGAGTTCGAGTTCGCATTGCACATGAGCATTGCTCGGCATGAGAACTAGCGCAGCGAAGGGGGTAAGTCATGCAGCGATGGGCAGCAGATTGTAAATAAATATGTATATGATTATATACATATATATATATTTATGTGTTAAAATGTGTATACACACATATGAACACATAAATATATATGTATATAAGTATTTACATATAGATTTACAGGGAACACACAGTTCCCGTAGACCACAATGTAAAGGCACTGTTCAGTGCCGTTTTTTCCTAGCACCCAAAACCCACCAACTCTCTGCATTAAAAACTGCTTTGTGCAGTTATTTTATTAAAAAATAAAAATGCTACAATTTTAATTTTGTAACAAAATACACAACACTGTGATTTAGGGGCATATGAGACACAATTTTAAGAGCGGTATCAATAACCAGCCACTTGTAATGGCTGATTATTTATCGCACACCCACCAATGCGCTAATTTGTCCATTTGCGGACGTGCTAAATTAGAGCTCCACTTCTAATCTAGCCCTTAGTGTATAATGTCTCTTTAAAACCTTGTCTGCTGCAATTGTTTCAATAACTACACTCCAATCCAGACTTGTTACTGTAGTATACAAGGCAAATACTGTTATTTTATTAATTGTAAATCTTCTTGCAGTTTCTTAGCTGATCACCTCTGCTGAGGCCAGTTATGGACAAATAGGTGGCAGGGTTAGGCCACCTTCTGCACTGAATTCTGCAAACTCAACTTAAATTACAAGAAAAGGGGTCAAAATAAATAACAGACATATATTAGGAAGTTTTTTGGTTTGCCTGAACAAATATTTTAGGCAGCTTTTGTGGGCACCCTCAGTGACTAGAAAGTATGAAAAAGTGAAATTTGAATTTAGTTTGTGGAATATTTTATAGTTATAAAGTGTTATCTGAATCTTTAGCAAAAGCCACTGCACCAATATATATGAAATTTAGCTGCAGATAGAATTTGTCTATATTTTGAGCATGCTCGGCAGATGCAAACAGCTGAACAACTAAATGCATGCTTAAAGGGACATACAACTTTCACGATTCCGATAGAACGTGTGATTTAAAAAAAAAAATGATTTGGATTTGCTTCCATTATCAAATTGTGCGCATTCTTTCTGAGGCACTAGCTCCTACTCAGCATGTTCAAGAGTTCACAGTATATATGTATATGAGTTTGTAATTGACTGATGGATGTTACATGAAGTAGAAAAGAGGAAGAGAAATTGATAGTCCAGAGCACTCTTGTAATTACTATGAAAAAATTAACATAAACTCACAGTGAGGTTGGCCTTGGTTAATACCTGGGCATGCCTGCTTTCTTTTCTTTTTTTGATATTTTAATTGTTTTTATATACACCTACACTAGTAGTGTCCATCAACATTTTAATTATTCTATTATTAAATGTTAAGTTTTATGATTTACCTGTTCTGGCCAACCTCACTGTGAGTTTATGTTAATTTTTTTTCATAGTAATTACAAGAGTGCTCTGGACTATCCATTTATCTTCCTCTTTTGTACTTTATATTATCAGGATAGTGATCACCCCCGCTTAATATTGGCATGGGATTATTTCCCACTAAATATACAGCCAGGAATCTCTGATAGTGATGTCGCGAACTTAAAATTTTCCGTTCGCGAACGGCGAACTTCCGCAAATGTTCGCGAACCGGGCGAACCGCCATTGACTTCAATAGGCAGGCGAATTTTAAAACCCACAGGGACTCTTTCTGGCCACAATAGTGATGGGAAAGTAGTTTCAAGGGTACTAACACCTGGACTGTGGCATGCCGGAGGGGGATCCATGGCAAAACTCCCATGTAAAATTACATAGTTGATGCAGAGTCTGGTTTTAATCCATAAAGGGCATAAATCACCTAACATTCCTAAATTGTTTGGAATAACGTGCTTTAAAACATCAGGTATGATGTTGTATCGATCAGGTAGTGTAAGGGTTACGCCCGCTTCACAGTGACAGACCAAACTCCCCGTTTAACGCACCGCAAACAACCACAAACAGTCCATTTGCACAACCGCAAACTCCCATTTGTACAAGGTTGGATACCAAGCCAGCCATGTCCCATTCCTTGTCCTCACTGATGTCATTGAAGGTCTCTTCCTCCACCCAGCCACGTACAACACCAAGGGTCCCCGAAAGGTGACAACAAGCCCCCTGGGACGCCTGCTGTGTTTGGTCTTCCACCTCCTCAAAGCCACCTTCCTCCTCTGACTCCTCTTCTCCAGACTCCTCTCTCTGCGTTGCCTCTCTCTGCATTATTATAAGGTGTGTTAAGTAGTACTATTCCTATTAGTTTAATCCCTGTTCTGTCCCCTATCAGGGGATGTGTATATGGCATGGATTTTAGGAACCAGGAGATGGAAAAAGATGCTTGGTTGGTCCTCCTACTTCAAATTTGGGGCACTGCGCATGCAATCGTGGCCAGACTTTTAGCCGACGGACATTTGGCCAAAACACAAGTGGCTGTCAGATAACAGTCCGGCCACGAGATAGATAGACAGATAGATACATAGATTAGATAGATAGATCAATAGATGCAATAGATACGATAGATAGATATATAGATTTGATAGATAAATAGATAGATTTGATAGATAGATAATTTCCCAGACAGAGAATTACAAGACGTGCGGTCTGGGACCCATGGTAAGGTTCCCAGAGGCAGTTGCGGCGCCAGGGGACGTGTATATGGCATGGATTTTAGGAACCGGGAGATGGAAAAAGATGCTTGGTCGGTCCTCCTACTTCAAATTTGGGGCACTGCGCGTGCAATCTACTGTGCCACCAGATATGAGTGGTGTGTTAAGTAGTACTATTCTTATCAGTTTAATCCCTGTTACGTCCCCTATCAGGGGACGTGTATATGGCATGGATTTTAGGAACCGGGAGATGGAAAAAGATGCTTGGTCAGTCCTCCTACTTCAAATTTGGGGCACTGCGCGTGCAAACGTGGCTGGACTTTTAGCTGACAGACATTTGGCCGATGAACATTTGGCCGATGGACATTTGGCCAAAACACAAGTGGCTGTCAGATAACAGTCCGGCCACGAGATAGATAGATTTGATAGATAGATACATAGATACATAGATTACATAGATAGATCAATAGATACAATAGATACATTTGATAGATACGATAGATAGATTTGATAGATATATAATTTCCCAAACAGAGAATTACAAGACGTGCGGTCTGGGACCCATGGTAAGGTTCCCAGAGGCAGTTGCGGCGCCAGGGGACGTGTATATGGCATGGATTTTAGGAACCGGGAGAAGGAAAAAGATGCTTGGTCGGTCCTCCTACTTCAAATTTGGGGCACTGCGACGGACTTTTAGCCGAAGGACATTTGGCCGATGGACATTTGGCCGAAACACAAGTGGTTGTCAGATAACAGTCTGGCCACGAGATTGATAGATTTGATAGATAGATATATACATAGATTAGATAGATAGATCAATAGATGCAATAGATACATTTGATAGATAGATTTGATAGATAAATAGATAGATTTGATTGATAGATAGATAATTTCCCAGACACAAAATTACAAGACGTGTGGTCTGTGACCCATGGTAAGGTTCCCAGAGGCAGTTGCGGTGCCAGGGGACGTGTATATGGCATGGATTTTAGAAACCGGGAGATGGAAAAAGATGCTTGAACGGTCCTCCTACTTCAAATTTGGGGCCCTCCGCGTGCAATCTAATGTGCCACCAGATAGGAGTGGTGTGTTAAGTAGTACTATTCCTATCAGCTTAATCCCTGTTACGTGCCTTTTTTTTTTGTTTTTGAAGCCACAGTGCAGCACCAGAGGCCAGGAAAAGGCAGCTCATCTCATCAGGCCTTTTTTACTTGAATGTATCACCCAATGCCAGTCCCTTTGGGATCCATCCCTCATTCATCTTAATAAAGGTGAGGTAATCTAGACTTTTTTGACCTAGGCGACTTCTCTTCTCAGTGACAATACCTCCTGCTGCACTGAAGGTCCTTTCTGACAGGACACTTGAAGTGGGGCAGGCCAGAAGTTCTATCGCAAATTGGGATAGCTCAGGCCACAGGTCAAGCCTGCACACCCAGTAGTCAAGGGGTTCATCGCTCCTCAGAGTGTCGAGATCTGCAGTTAAGGCGAGGTAGTCTGCTACCTGTGGTTGAGTCATTCTCTGAGGGTGGACCCCGAAGGGCTGTGGCGATGCATAGGACTTAAAAAGCTCTGCATGTCCTCCATCAACAACACGTCTGTAAAGTGTCCTGTCCTTGCCGGCGTGGTCGTGGGAGTCGGAGGATTACTTTCACCTCTTCCCCTGTTAGATTCCGTTGTGCTGTGTCATCACCCTTATACGCTGTGTAAAGCATACTTTTTAATTTAGTTTGGAACTGCTGCATCCTTTCCGACTTGCGGTAATTGGGTAACATTTCAGGCACTTTATGCTTATACCGGGGGTCTAGTAGCGTGGACCCCCAGTACAGGTCGTTCTCCTTCAGCTTTTTTATACGAGGGTCCCTCAACAGGCATGACAGCATGAAAGACCCCATTTGCACAAGGTTGGATGCCGAGCTACTCATGTCCCGTTTCTCGTCCTCAGTGATCTCACTGAAGGTATCTTCTTCCCCCCAGCCACGTACAACACCACGGGTACCAGATAGGTGACAACGAGCACCCTGGGATGCCTGTTGTGGTTGGTCTTCCTCCTCCTCCTCAAAGCCACATTCCTCCTCTGACTCCTCTGCCTCACAATCCTCTTCCTGCGTTGCCGCTGGTCCAGCAAGCGATGCTGATTTCTGGTGGTGATGGTGACCACAACTCTTCCTCTTCACGCTCATCTACGGCCTGATCCAGCACTCTTCACAGGGCACGCTCCAGGAAGAAAACAAATGGTATGATGTCGCTAATGGTGCCTTCGGTGTGACTGACTAGGTTTGTCACCTCCTCAAAAGGATGCATGAGCCTACAGGCATTGCGCATGAGCGTCCAGTAACGTGGCAAAAAAATTCCCAGCTCCGCAGAGGCTGTCCTAGCACCCCGGTCATACAAATACTCGTTAACGGCTTTTTCTTGTTGGAGCAGGCGGTCGAACATTAGGAGTGTTGAATTCCAACGTGTTGGGCTGTCGCAAATCAAGCGCCTCACTGGCATGTTGTTTCGCTGCTGGATATCGGAAAAGTGCACCATGGCCATGTAGGAACGCCTGAAATGGCCACACACCTTCCTGGCCTGCTTCAGGACGTCCTGTAAGCCTGGGTACTTATGCACAAAGCGTTGTACGATCAGATTACACACATGTGCCATGCACGGCACATGTGTCAACTTGCCCAATTTCAATGCCGCCACCAAATTACTTCCATTGTCAGAAACCACTTTGCCGATCTCCAGTTGGTGCGGAGTCAGCCACTGATCCACCTGTGCATTCAGGATGGACAGGAGTGCTGGTCCGGTGTGACTCTCTGCTTTTAAGCAAGTCAACCCCAAGACGGCGTGACACTGCCGTATCCAGGATGTGGAATAGAACATGGGGAGCTGGGGGGTGCCGTTGATGTGGAGCAAGACGCAGCAGCAGAAGAGAACTCAGCCGAGGAGGTTATGGAAGAGGATGGAGTAGGAAGAGTAAAGGAGGTGGCAACAGGCCTGCCTGCAAGTCGTGGCGGTGTCACCAACTCCTCTGCAGAGCCACGCATTCCATGCTTGGCAGCCGTCAGCAGGTTTACCCAATTCGCAGTGTAGGTTATATACCTGCCCTCACCATGCTTTGCAGACCAGCTATCAGTGGTCAGATGGACCCTTGCCCCAACACTGTATGCCAGACATGCCATTACTTCCTTTCGCACAATCGAGTACAGGTTGGGGATTGCCTTTTGTGCAAAGAAATTTCGGCCGGGAACCTTCCACTGCGGTGTCCCAATAGCTACAAATTTTTTGAATGCCTCAGACTCCACCAGCCTGTATGGTAAAAGCTGGCGGGCTAAGAGTTCAGACAAGCCAGCTGTCAGACGCCGGGCAAGGGGTTGACTTTGTGACATTGGCTTCTTACGCTCAAACATGTCCTTGACAGACACCTGACTGTGGGCAGATGAGCAGGAACTGCTCCGGAAGAGAGACGGAGTGGCGGATGGTTGAGAGGGGGCGAGGAGGACAGCAGTGGTTGACGTGGCTGAAGATGCTGGACCAGGAGGAGGATGGCGGCTTTGAGTTTGTGTGCTGTTTCTACTCATGTGTTGATCCCATAGGCGTTTGTGATGTGCGATCATGTGCCTTCGCAAAGCAGTTGTACCTAGGTGGGTGTTGGACTTCCCATGACTCAGTTTCTTTTGGCACAGATTGCAAATGGCATCGATGTTGTCAGAGGCAGACACACACAAAAAATGCCACACTGCTGAGCTCTGTGATGACGGCATTCTGGTGGTGGCAACAGCATGCGTTGATTGGCGTGCTGTCTGGCTGACCCCGGGTGCCGGTGCATGCTGTCTGACTGTGCCACTAGCTCCTTGCGACGACCTCCCCCTGCTTCCAACTCGTCTCCTCCTCCTCTCTGTCTCCCCATCTGAACTTTCCCCCTGTTCTTCTTCTCTTCTAGCGGGCACCCACGTGACATCCACGGACGCATCCTCATCAACCGCTTCACTTGTATCTGACAACTCAACAAAGGAAGCAGCAGCGGGTACAACATCATCATCATCACACTGTACGTCCATGTCTGTAATGCTGCCTGACTGAGACATATCACTGTTATCTACATCCTCTGTCAATGATGGTTGCGCATCACTCATTTCTTCCAACTGATGTGTAAATAACTCCTCTGACAGATCAAGTGAAGCGGCTGTGGTGCTAGTGTTGGTGGTGGCGGCAGGCGGGCGAGTGGTAACTTGAGAGGTGCCCGAAGATAAGCTGGAGGAGGATGGTGCGTCAAGGTTCGGAGCGGAAGATATAGAAGATTGGGTGTCCTGTGTTAAAAAGTCAACTATGTCCTTAGAACTTTTTGAGTTCATGGGACGTGGCCTCTGAACACTGGGAATTATTCTAGGGCCAAAGGGAATCACAGCACCATGACCACGACGGCACCTGCGGGGTGGCCTGCCTCTGCCTGTCATTTTTTTTAAAAATTTACACTTACACTACTATTAAACAAGATATGAGTGGTGCCACTGGGCAAGTGGGCACAGTATACGCTGTGAGTCTGACACAAAAAAGCAGACTGATGTTTCAAAGTCCAAAAAGTTTTTTTTGTTTTAAATGTACACTTACACTACTATTAAACAAGATATGAGTGGTGGCACTTGGCAAGTGGGCACAGTATACACTGTGAGCCTGACACAAAAAAGCAGACTGATGTTTCACAGTCCAGAAAGTTTTTTTTTTTTAAATGTACACTTACACTACTATTACACAAGATATGAGTGGTGGCACTGGGCAAGTGGGCACAGTATACGCTGTGAGCCTGACACAAAAAAGCAGACTGATGTTTCACAGTCCAGAAAGTTTTTTTTTTTTTAAATGTACACTTACACTACTATTAAACAAGATATGAGTGGTGGCACTGGACAAGTGGGCACAGTATACGCTGTGACCCTGACACAAAAAAGCAGACTGATGTAGCAGACTGATGTTTCACAGTCCAAAAAGTTTTTCTTTTTTTAAATGTACACTTACACTACTATTAAACAAGATATGAGTGGTGGCACTGGGCAAGTGGGCACAGTATATGCTGTGAGCCTGACACAAAAAAGCAGACTGATGTTTCACAGTCCAAAAAGTTTTATTTGTTTTTAAATGTACACTTACACTACTATTACACAAGATATGAGTGGTGGCACTGGGCAAGTGGGCACAGTATACGCTGTGAGCCTGACACAAAAAAGCAGACTGATGTTTCACAGTCCAAAAAGTTTTATTTGTTTTTAAATGTACACTTACACTACTATTACACAAGATATGAGTGGTGGCACTGGGCAAGTGGGCACAGTATACGCTGTGAGCCTGACACAAAAAAGCAGACTGATGTTTCACAGTCCAAAAAGTTTTATTTTTTTAAATGTACACTTACACTACTATTAAACAAGATATGAGTAGTGCCACTGGGCAAGTAGGCCCAGTATAAGCTTTGAGCCTGACACAAAAAAAGCAGACTGATGTTTCACAGTCCAAAAAGTTTTTTTTGTTTTTAAATGTACACTTACACTACTATTAAACAAGATATGAGTGGTGGCACTGGGCATGTGGGCACAGTATATTCTGTGAGCCTGACACAAAAAAGCAGGCTGATGTTTCACAGTCCAAAATTTTTTAATTTTTTTAAATGTACACTTACACTACTATTAATCAAGATATGAGTAGTGGCACTGGGCAAGTGGGCACAGTATACGCTGTGAGTCTGACACAAAAAAGCAGACTGATGTTTCACAGTCCAAAAGTTTTTATTTTTTTAAATGTATACTTACACTACTATTAATCAAGATATGAGTGGTGGCACTGGGCAAGTGGGCCCAGTATAAGCTGTGAGCCTGAAACAAAAAAGCAGACTGATGTTTCACAGTCCAAAAAGTTTTTTTTTGTTTTTAAATGTACACTTACACTACTATTAAACAAGATATGAGTGGTGGCACTGGGCCAGTGGGCACAGTATACGCTGTGAGCCTGACACAAAAAAGCAGACTGATGTTTCACAGTCCAAAAAGTTTTTATTTTTTTAAATGTACACTTACACTACTATTAAACAAGATATGAGAGATGGCACTGGGCAAGTGGGCACAGTATACGCTGTGAGCCTGACACAAAAAAGCAGACTGATGTTTCACAGTCCAAATTTTTTTTTTTTTAAATGTATACTTACACTACTATTAAACAAGATATGAGTGGCGCCAATGGGGCAAGTGGGCACAGTATACGCTGTGAGCCTGACACAAAAAAGCAGACTGATGTTTCACAGTCCAAAATTATTATTTTTTTAAATTTACACTACTGTTACACCAGATATGAGTGGTGGCACTGGGCAAGTGGACCTGGCACACACGCTGGCAGGCAGGCAACTGCAATTAGATTTCACTAGCAGGCTGATGTTTCACAGTCCAAATTTTTTTAATTTTTTTAAATGTACACTTACACTACTATTAAACAAGATATGAGTGGTGGCACTGGACAAGTGGGCACAGTATACGCTGTGACCCTGACACAAAAAAGCAGACTGATGTTTCACAGTCCAAAAAGTTTTTCTTTTTTTAAATGTACACTTACACTACTATTAAACAAGATATGAGTGGTGGCACTGGGCAAGTGGGCACAGTATACGCTGTGAGCCTGACACAAAAAAGCAGACTGATGTTTCACAGTCCAAAAAGTTTTTAATTTTTTAAATGTACACTTACACTACTATTAAACAAGATATGAGTGGTGGCACTTGGCAAGTGGGCACAGTATACACTGTGAGCCTGACACAAAAAAGCAGACTGATGTTTCACAGTCCAGAAAGTTTTTTTTTTTTTAAATGTACACTTACACTACTATTACACAAGATATGAGTGGTGGCACTGGGCAAGTGGGCACAGTATACGCTGTGAGCCTGACACAAAAAAGCAGACTGATGTTTCACAGTCCAGAAAGTTTTTTTTTTTTTAAATGTACACTTACACTACTATTAAACAAGATATGAGAGATGGCACTGGGCAAGTGGGCACAGTATACGCTGTGAGCCTGACACAAAAAAGCAGACTGATGTTTCACAGTCCAAATTTTTTTTTTTTAAATGTATACTTACACTACTATTAAACAAGATATGAGTGGCGCCAATGGGGCAAGTGGGCACAGTATACGCTGTGAGCCTGACACAAAAAAGCAGACTGATGTTTCACAGTCCAAAATTATTATTTTTTTAAATTTACACTACTGTTACACCAGATATGAGTGGTGGCACTGGGCAAGTGGGCCTGGCACACACGCTGGCAGGCAGGCAACTGCAATTAGATTTCACTAGCAGGCTGATGTTTCACAGTTCAAAATTTTTTAATTTTTTTAAATGTACACTTACACTACTATTAAACAAGATATGAGTGGTGGCACTGGACAAGTGGGCACAGTATACGCTGTGACCCTGACACAAAAAAGCAGACTGATGTTTCACAGTCCAAAAAGTTTTTCTTTTTTTAAATGTACACTTACACTACTATTAAACAAGATATGAGTGGTGGCACTGGGCAAGTGGGCACAGTATACGCTGTGAGCCTGACACAAAAAAGCAGACTGATGTTTCACAGTCCAAAAAGTTTTTAATTTTTTAAATGTACACTTACACTACTATTAAACAAGATATGAGTGGTGGCACTTGGCAAGTGGGCACAGTATACACTGTGAGCCTGACACAAAAAAGCAGACTGATGTTTCACAGTCCAGAAAGTTTTTTTTTTTTTAAATGTACACTTACACTACTATTACACAAGATATGAGTGGTGGCACTGGGCAAGTGGGCACAGTATACGCTGTGAGCCTGACACAAAAAAGCAGACTGATGTTTCACAGTCCAGAAAGTTTTTTTTTTTTTAAATGTACACTTACACTACTATTAAACAAGATATGAGAGATGGCACTGGGCAAGTGGGCACAGTATACGCTGTGAGCCTGACACAAAAAAGCAGACTGATGTTTCACAGTCCAAATTTTTTTTTTTTAAATGTATACTTACACTACTATTAAACAAGATATGAGTGGCGCCAATGGGGCAAGTGGGCACAGTATACGCTGTGAGCCTGACACAAAAAAGCAGACTGATGTTTCACAGTCCAAAATTATTATTTTTTTAAATTTACACTACTGTTACACCAGATATGAGTGGTGGCACTGGGCAAGTGGGCCTGGCACACACGCTGGCAGGCAGGCAACTGCAATTAGATTTCACTAGCAGGCTGATGTTTCACAGTCCAAAATTTTTTAATTTTTTTAAATGTACACTTACACTACTATTAAACAAGATATGAGTGGTGGCACTGGACAAGTGGGCACAGTATACGCTGTGACCCTGACACAAAAAAGCAGACTGATGTTTCACAGTCCAAAAAGTTTTTCTTTTTTTAAATGTACACTTACACTACTATTAAACAAGATATGAGTGGTGGCACTGGGCAAGTGGGCACAGTATACGCTGTGAGCCTGACACAAAAAAGCAGACTGATGTTTCACAGTCCAAAAAGTTTTTAATTTTTTAAATGTACACTTACACTACTATTAAACAAGATATGAGTGGTGGCACTTGGCAAGTGGGCACAGTATACACTGTGAGCCTGACACAAAAAAGCAGACTGATGTTTCACAGTCCAGAAAGTTTTTTTTTTTTTTAAATGTACACTTACACTACTATTACACAAGATATGAGTGGTGGCACTGGGCAAGTGGGCACAGTATACGCTGTGAGCCTGACACAAAAAAGCAGACTGATGTTTCACAGTCCAGAAAGTTTTTTTTTTTTTAAATGTACACTTACACTACTATTAAACAAGATATGAGTGGTGGCACTGGACAAGTGGGCACAGTATACGCTGTGACCCTGACACAAAAAAGCAGACTGATGTTTCACAGTCCAAAAAGGTTTTTTTTGTTTTTAAATGTACACTTACACTACTATTAAACAAGATATGAGTGGTGGCACTGGGCCAGTGGGCACAGTATACGCTGTGAGCCTGACACAAAAAAGCAGACTGATGTTTCACAGTCCAAAAAGTTTTTAATTTTTTAAATGTACACTTACACTACTATTAAACAAGATATGAGTGGTGGCACTGGGCAAATGGGCACAGTATTTGCTGTGAGCCTGACACAAAAAAGCAGACTGATGTTTCACAGTCCAAAAAGTTATTTTTTTTTAAATGTACACTTAAACTACTATTAAACAAGATATAAGTTGTGGCACTGGCCAAGTGGGCACAGTATACTCTGTGAGTCTGACACAAAAAAGCAGACTGATGTTTCACAGTCCAAAAAGTTTTTTTTTGTTTTTAAATGTATACTTACACTACTATTAAACAAGATATGAGTGGTGGCACTGGGCAAGTGGGCCCAGTATAAGCTGTGAGCCTGAAACAAAAAAGCAGACTGATGTTTCACAGTCCAAAAAGTTTTATTTGTTTTTAAATGTACACTTACACTACTATTACACAAGATATGAGTGGTGGCACTGGGCAAGTGGGCCTGGCACACACGCTGGCAGGCAGGCAACTGCAATTAGATTTCACTAGCAGGCTGATGTTTCACAGTCCAAAATTTTTTAATTTTTTTAAATGTACACTTACACTACTATTAAACAAGATATGAGTGGTGGCACTGGACAAGTGGGCACAGTATACGCTGTGACCCTGACACAAAAAAGCAGACTGATGTTTCACAGTCCAAAAAGTTTTTCTTTTTTTAAATGTACACTTACACTACTATTAAACAAGATATGAGTGGTGGCACTGGGCAAGTGGGCACAGTATACGCTGTGAGCCTGACACAAAAAAGCAGACTGATGTTTCACAGTCCAAAAAGTTTTTAATTTTTTAAATGTACACTTACACTACTATTAAACAAGATATGAGTGGTGGCACTTGGCAAGTGGGCACAGTATACACTGTGAGCCTGACACAAAAAAGCAGACTGATGTTTCACAGTCCAGAAAGTTTTTTTTTTTTTAAATGTACACTTACACTACTATTACACAAGATATGAGTGGTGGCACTGGGCAAGTGGGCACAGTATACGCTGTGAGCCTGACACAAAAAAGCAGACTGATGTTTCACAGTCCAGAAAGTTTTTTTTTTTTTTAAATGTACACTTACACTACTATTAAACAAGATATGAGAGATGGCACTGGGCAAGTGGGCACAGTATACGCTGTGAGCCTGACACAAAAAAGCAGACTGATGTTTCACAGTCCAAATTTTTTTTTTTTAAATGTATACTTACACTACTATTAAACAAGATATGAGTGGCGCCAATGGGGCAAGTGGGCACAGTATACGCTGTGAGCCTGACACAAAAAAGCAGACTGATGTTTCACAGTCCAAAATTATTATTTTTTTAAATTTACACTACTGTTACACCAGATATGAGTGGTGGCACTGGGCAAGTGGGCCTGGCACACACGCTGGCAGGCAGGCAACTGCAATTAGATTTCACTAGCAGGCTGATGTTTCACAGTCCAAAATTTTTTAATTTTTTTAAATGTACACTTACACTACTATTAAACAAGATATGAGTGGTGGCATTGGACAAGTGGGCACAGTATACGCTGTGACCCTGACACAAAAAAGCAGACTGATGTTTCACAGTCCAAAAAGTTTTTCTTTTTTTAAATGTACACTTACACTACTATTAAACAAGATATGAGTGGTGGCACTAGGCAAGTGGGCACAGTATACGCTGTGAGCCTGACACAAAAAAGCAGACTGATGTTTCACAGTCCAAAAAGTTTTTAATTTTTTAAATGTACACTTACACTACTATTAAACAAGATATGAGTGGTGGCACTTGGCAAGTGGGCACAGTATACACTGTGAGCCTGACACAAAAAAGCAGACTGATGTTTCACAGTCCAGAAAGTTTTTTTTTTTTTTAAATGTACACTTACACTACTATTACACAAGATATGAGTGGTGGCACTGGGCAAGTGGGCACAGTATACGCTGTGAGCCTGACACAAAAAAGCAGACTGATGTTTCACAGTCCAGAAAGTTTTTTTTTTTTTAAATGTACACTTACACTACTATTAAACAAGATATGAGTGGTGGCACTGGACAAGTGGGCACAGTATACGCTGTGACCCTGACACAAAAAAGCAGACTGATGTTTCACAGTCCAAAAAGGTTTTTTTTGTTTTTAAATGTACACTTACACTACTATTAAACAAGATATGAGTGGTGGCACTGGGCCAGTGGGCACAGTATACGCTGTGAGCCTGACACAAAAAAGCAGACTGATGTTTCACAGTCTTAAAAGTTTTTAATTTTTTAAATGTACACTTACACTACTATTAAACAAGATATGAGTGGTGGCACTGGGCAAATGGGCACAGTATTTGCTGTGAGCCTGACACAAAAAAGCAGACTGATGTTTCACAGTCCAAAAAGTTATTTTTTTTTAAATGTACACTTAAACTACTATTAAACAAGATATAAGTTGTGGCACTGGCCAAGTGGGCACAGTATACTCTGTGAGTCTGACACAAAAAAGCAGACTGATGTTTCACAGTCCAAAAAGTTTTTTTTTGTTTTTAAATGTATACTTACACTACTATTAAACAAGATATGAGTGGTGGCACTGGGCAAGTGGGCCCAGTATAAGCTGTGAGCCTGAAACAAAAAAGCAGACTGATGTTTCACAGTCCAAAAAGTTTTATTTGTTTTTAAATGTACACTTACACTACTATTACACAAGATATGAGTGGTGGCACTGGGCAAGTGGGCACAGTATACGCTGTGAGCCTGACACAAAAAAGCAGACTGATGTTTCACAGTCCAAAAAGTTTTATTTTTTTAAATGTACACTTACACTACTATTAAACAAGATATGAGTGGTGCCACTGGGCAAGTAGGCCCAGTATAAGCTTTGAGCCTGACACAAAAAAAGCAGACTGATGTTTCACAGTCCAAAAAGTTTTTTTTGTTTTTAAATGTACACTTACACTACTATTAAACAAGATATGAGTGGTGGCACTGGGCATGTGGGCACAGTATATTCTGTGAGCCTGACACAAAAAAGCAGGCTGATGTTTCACAGTCCAAAATGTTTTAATTTTTTTAAATGTACACTTACACTACTATTAATCAAGATATGAGTGGTGGCACTGGGCAAGTGGGCCCAGTATAAGCTGTGAGCCTGAAACAAAAAAGCAGACTGATGTTTCACAGTCCAAAAAGTTTTTTTTTGTTTTTAAATGTACACTTACACTACTATTAAACAAGATATGAGTGGTGGCACTGGGCCAGTGGGCACAGTATATGCTGTGAGCCTGACACAAAAAAGCAGACTGATGTTTCACAGTCCAAAAAGTTTTTATTTTTTAAATGTACACTTACACTACTATTAAACAAGATATGAGAGATGGCACTGGGCAAGTGGGCACAGTATACGCTGTGAGCCTGACACAAAAAAGCAGACTGATGTTTCACAGTCCAAATTTTTTTTTTTAAATGTATACTTACACTACTATTAAACAAGATATGAGTGGCGCCAATGGGGCAAGTGGGCACAGTATACGCTGTGAGCCTGACACAAAAAAGCAGACTGATGTTTCACAGTCCAAAATTATTATTTTTTTAAATTTACACTACTGTTACACCAGATATGAGTGGTGGCACTGGGCAAGTGGGCCTGGCACACACGCTGGCAGGCAGGCAACTGCAATTAGATTTCACTAGCAGGCTGATGTTTCACAGTCCAAAATGTTTTAATTTTTTTAAATGTACACTTACACTACTATTAAACAAGATATGAGTGGTGGCATTGGGCAAGTGGGCACAGTATACGCTGTGAGCCTGACACAAAAAAGCAGACTGATGTTTCACAGTCCAAAAGTTTGTATTTTTTTAAATGTATACTTACACTACTATTAATCAAGATATGAGTGGTGGCACTGGGCAAGTGGGCACAGTATACGCTGTGAGCCTTACACAAAAAAGCAGACTGATGTTTCACAGTCCAAAAAGTTTTTATTTTTTTAAATGTACACTTACACTACTATTAAACAAGATATGAGAGATGGCACTGGGCAAGTGGGCACAGTATACGCTGTGAGCCTGACACAAAAAAGCAGACTGATGTTTCACAGTCCAAAATTATTATTTTTTTAAATTTACACTACTGTTACACCAGATATGAGTGGTGGAACTGGGCAAGTGGGCCTGGCACACACGCTGGCAGGCAGGCAACTGCAATTAGATTACACTAGCAGACTGATGTTTCACAGTCAAAAAAGTTTTTTTTTTTTAATTTACACTACTGTTACACCAGATATGAGTGGTGGCACTGGGCATGTGGGCCTGGCACACACGCTGGCAGGCAGGCAACTGCAATTAGATTACACAAGCAGACTGATGTTTCACAGTCAAAAAAGTTTTTATTTTTTTAAATGTACACTTACACTACTATTAATCAAGATATGAGTGGTGGCACTGGGCAAGTGGGCCCAGTATAAGCTGTGAGCCTGAAACAAAAAAGCAGACTGATGTTTCACAGTCCAAAAAGTTTTTTTTTTGTTTTTAAATGTACACTTACACTACTATTAAACAAGATATGAGTGGTGGCACTGGGCAAGTGGGCACAGTATACGCTGTGAGCCTGACACAAAAAAGCAGACTGATGTTTCACAGTCCAAAAAGTTTTTATTTTTTTAAATGTACACTTACACTACTATTAAACAAGATATGAGAGATGGCACTGGGCAAATGGGCACAGTATACGCTGTGAGCCTGACACAAAAAAGCAGACTGATGTTTCACAGTCCAAATTTTTTTTTTTTTTAAATGTACACTTACACTACTATTAAACAAGATATGAGTGGTGCCACTGGGCAAGTGGGCACAGTACACGCTGTGAGCCTGACACAAAAAAGCAGACTGATGTTTCACAGTCCAAAATTATTATTTTTTTAAATTTACACTACTGTTACACCAGATATGAGTGGTGGCACTGGGCAAGTGGGCCTGGCACACACGCTGGCAGGCAGGCAACTGCAATTAGATTACACTAGCAGACTGATGTTTCACAGTCAAAAAAGTTTTTTTTTTTTTAATTTACACTACTGTTACACCAGATATGAGTGGTGGCACTGGGCATGTGGGCCTGGCACACACGCTGACAGGCAGGCAACTGCAATTAGATTACACAAGCAGACTGATGTTTCACAGTCAAAAAACTTTTTTCTTTTTTAAATTTACTCTACTCTTACACCAGATATGACTGGTGCCACTGGGCAAGTGGGCCTGGCACACACGCTGGCAGGCAGGCAACTGCAATTAGATTACACAAGCAGACTGATGTTTCACAGTCAAAAAAGTTTTTTTTTTTTTAATTTACTCTACTCTTACACCAGATATGACTGGTGCCACTGGGCAAGTGGGCCTGGCACACACGCTGGCAGGCAGGCAACTGCAATTAGATTACACTAGCAGACTGATGTTTCACAGTCAAAAAAGTTTTTTTTTTTTTAAATTTACACTACTGTTACACCAGATATGAGTGGTGGCACTGGGTGAGTGGGCTTGGCACACACGCTGGCAGGCAGGCAACTGCAATTAGATTACACAAGCAGACTGATGTTTCACACTCAAAAAAGTTTTTTTTTTTTTTAAATTTACACTACTGTTACACCAGATATGAGTGGTGGCACTGGGCAAGTGAGCCTGGCACACACTCTGGCAGGCAACTGCAATTAGATTACACTAGCAGACTGATGTTTCACAGTCAAAAAAGTTTTTTTTTTTTTTTTAAATTTACACTACTGTTACACCAGATATGAGTGGTGGCACTGGGCAAGTGGCTTGGCAGGCAGGCAACTGCAATTAGATTACACAGGGAAAAAAAAAACAACAGACTGATGTTCTAGCCCTAAAAAGGGCTTTTTGGGGTGCTGTCCTTACAGCAGAGATCAGATGAGTCCTTCAGGACTGTAGTGGACACTGAATACACTAGCCTAGCTATCAATTTCCCTATTAAATCACCAGCAGCTACACTGTCCCTCCTCTCACTAACAATGCAGCTTCCGAATGAATCTAAAATGGCTGCTGTCCAGGAGCTGGGAGGGTCAGGGAGGGAGGATCTGCTGCTGATTGGCTGGAATGTGTCTGCAGACTGTGAGATACAGAGTCAAAGTTTACTCAATTATGACGAATAGGGGGCAGATCGAACATCGCATATGTTCGCCCGCCTTTGCAAACGCGAACAAGCTATTCGCCGGCGAACTATTCGCGACATCACTAATCTCTGACTGTGTATAAGATTAGTGACTAATTTGGGGTCATATATGATCTTATCTCTGTTATCTTCCCTCCTTTCTCCCGTTTATATACTTATTGGATGTTACATGATACATGGGCAGAGAAATTAATGGAAAATGAAATTTGCCAGATTAAAATCTCATGCTCATATAAAATTTAAAGTAAGTTTTATTGCATTCATTTTTAATTATGCATTTTAAGCTTACAATTCTACTGTATTTAAAGGGACAGTCTACTCCAGAATGTGTATTATTTAAAAAGATTGATAATCCCTTTAATACTCATTCTCCAGTTTTGCATAACCAACACGGTTATATTTATATACTTTTTACCTCTATGATTATCTTGTATCTAAGCCTCTGCAAACTGCCCCTTTATTTCAGTTATTTTGACAGACCTGCATTTTAGCCAATCTGTGCTGACCCATAAATAACTCCACGGTAGTGAGCACAATCTTATCTTTATGGCATACATGAGCCTACTTAGGTTTACATTTCAACTAAGAATTCCAAGAGAACAAAGTAATGTTGCTGATAAAAGTAAATTGGAAAGTTGTTTACATTTACATGTCTTATCTTAATCATGAAAGTTTAATTTTGACTAGACTGTCCCTTTAATGTTCATTTTAATAGAGATTTAGCAGTAGAGTTTTATGGGAATTGAAGTTTCATCTATTGGTCTGTTTGCTTTTTTATCCTGGAGGGAAGTGAATACCTGCAGTGGTGTCCTGTAGCATGGATAGAAAGACAGTACATTAACATAGATAGATAGATAGATAGATAGATAGATAGATAGATAGATAGATAGATAGATAGATAGATAGATAGATAGATAGTAAAAGTGGAATTTAGACTACACATTAACTAAACAAACTACATACACATACTTCATTCTACACACAAACTACACCACACACACACACACACCATACAACACTCCACATTCACTGTATACCATACACACACTAAACACAAACTAAACATACACACACACTGCACACAGTACACTCACTACACCAACACTAAACACACTCTAATCACTTTATACCCACTATACACAGTGCACAGGCTACACATACTCTACACACACTATACCAACACTATACACATAGATACACAAACATGCAAACATTTGTTTTTTACAATTACAAACCTAAAAAAAGAGAGAAATAAATAGTGAGATATTTGTAATGTGGTTCACAATAATAACTAAACTAAATAGCACACAGCACATTTGTATTCAGTGTGTTAGATTAGGGAATACAGAAATTACAGCAAATATAACATTGCAGGGAGGGTACAGTTCTGGACTTCTCAGTCTGAATCATTTCTTGTGAGAATTCTTGCTGGACACCACTGGGCTTTAAAAAGTGCCAAAAAAGGGACATATGGGAATAATTATAACAAGAATTCAGGAGTGTATGAATCACTGCAAGTTGTAGCATTCAATGCTACATTGAGATGCATGTGACAGATTATTGACCTTTAAACTCTCTCCCTGGCATAAATCTGTATATCTGTATATGGGAAGGCCATCTAAAAGCCATAGCCCTTACTGAACTAGGACATGATTTAGTGCCACCCAGAAGTATGTATGTGTGTGTGTATGTATATATATATATATATATATATATATATATACTTCAACAAAACACAAATATAGCTGTGATGTTTTGGGGATCTCACCCCTTCACTCCCTCTGTGACTATATATATATATATATATATATATATATATATATATATATATATATATATATATAGATAGACAGATAGATAGATAAATAGATAGATAGATAGATAGATAGATAGTGAGAGTGCTTTCCTATTTTGGTCTGTTTTATGTATAGTCAGACTATACACACACACTTCACACACACTATACAAACCATATATATATATAGTATACACACACTACTCACAAATATTATACATACACCACACAAATGCTACACAAACAAACTATGTGCACATCACACAAGCACTGCATACAGCACACAAACACTACCCTGGACTCACAAGGCTCCTGGTATCATGGCTTGTGGGCAGCAATATGCTGCCCTCATTTATCAATGCAGAAGACGCTGCTTGTGCAACACTGCCCCTTGCTCACCCACGGCTTATCGTGCATGAGCAGGGGCTGTCAATCACCACTGATCTGAGAAGTCAGAGGGGATTGAAAATAGTAACTTAAGTGTTGGCGTGGTAGGTTAAGAAGCAGCAGCCTGATCACCACTGCTTCTTAACTATCAGCTGCAGGCTCGCATGAGCTTGCAGGAGCTCTAAAGCTGCATTAGAAGCTTCTTAAGTAGAGCGTGCACAATACACAAACTACACATAGTGCACAAGCATAAAGTAAACAAACACATAATAAATACACAACACGTTACACTCACACACAATACAAAGTCCACAGACATATGTATGCCTGCATTTATCATTGCAGAAGCTGCTGCTTATGAAAACGCTGACCCTTGCTCGTGCACAGCCAATCATGCATGAGCAAGGGCTGTCAATTACCCGGATCGGAAAAGTCAGATGTGATTGTAAAACGCAACTTAAGAGTTGGCATAGTAGGGTAAAGGGATTTTCCGTTCAAAATTTAAATGCACATAGATGAATTACATATTTGAATAGAAACATATTTGTAATATACATGTATTGACAAAAATGATTCTAGCAAAAGTTATCTCTGTTTTAGTGTTAACTATTTTCTCCGCACGTGCAGGTGAAGCATAACTAGATATTCACAGTGCACCAGCATTTAAATACTGCAGCGGCTCAGGGAGCAAGTGGGGCTTGGATCATGTTAGCAATTAACAAATTGTGTCATTACCAGATGGTACAAGCACCTTAGGCTCTCTGAACAAATGTTGTGTTTAAAATGCTGGTGCACGGCGCATATTTAAATACACGTTTTAAGCAGCTATAGCTTTTATTAGAAGCATTTTTGCTAATACATGTATAATAATAATATACAATTATTCTATTCAAAACTGAAATGCATTCATGTGGATACCCATTTTGGTCGGAATGTCCCTTTAAGAAGGAGCAGCCTGATCACCACTGCTTCTTATCAAGACACTAAACCCAATTTTACAACTTTCTAATTTACTCCTATTATCAATTTTCTTTGTTCTGTTGCTATCTTTATTTAAAAAGCAGGAATGTAAAGCTTAAGAGCCGGACCATTTTTGGTTGAGAACCTGGGTTATGTATGCTTCCTTATTGGTTTGCTAAATGTAGCCACCAATAAGCAAGCGCTATCCAGGGTGTTGAACCTAAAATGGGCTGGCTCCTAAGCTTTAAATTCCTGCTTTTTAAATTAAGATAGCAAAAGAATGAAGAAAAATTGATAGTAGGAGAAAAAGTTGCTTAAAATTGCATGCTCTATCTGAATTATTAAAGAAAAAAACCTAGGAAATTCATTAGGAAATAAATGTATGTAAATGCCAGGGTTGAAGTTCCTAATAAAACTCCCATACCCCACAGAATTTAATAATATAATTGAATACACTAGAGGCTAGTGGAGTAGTATTTAGCACTCCCCTTTGAGCGTAAACACTGCTAGAAGTAATATTTTTGTGTACGTGGGTTAGCGCACGTATAACAAGTTGAAAGTAAAACTTGCAAAGGAAACCTCGGATATAGTTACCGTGCTAACTTTTTCTCCCCATACATTTTAATAGAGAGCACAGAAAAACCTAAAACATCTCTTGTGCGCTATCCCAACAAGAGTTATTAATATTTCTCATTCCAATGTTCTTAACATACAGGAATATTTTATTTTTATTTTTAATATATATACCTATATATCTATTCCTATAGATATATATATTTTGCATTAAAACTATCATATATGTATGTATATATATATATATATATATATATATATATATATATATATTACAGTATCTATAATAATTATTAATATTTATTCTTAGTATTTTTTTTAAATATTTTATATTTAATATTTCAATTACGTGTCTTAAGATAACTAATTCTTCATGCGCGCTAACCCATAGAGTGTTACACATCTTTTATATTCCAATTTTCTTCATACGTAATTTTTATTATAACATTTATATTTCTATGTATATGGGATATTGTTAATGTATTTTATATATATATATATATATATATATATATACACACACACAGTATAGATATATATATATATATATATATATATATATATATATATATATATATGTATGTATATATATATATATATATATATATATATATATATATGTATATATATATATATATATATATATATATATATATATATATATATATATATATATAAAACAAAGACTAGAATGTCTGATGACACAGAGTGTCCCCAGACAAGCCCCAAAAGCGCTCACACTTACAGGAGTCCTAATTCTGTGGTATATTATTTCTATAATATATATACATACACAGAAAACACTAAGCAGCCAGTCTCAAAAGGCTGAGTCCCTCAGACATATCTAAAAGATAATAGTACAAAAGATATAAGATGGCGCTATAAACAGCTCATATCCATGAGCTGTAAATAATTAAAAAGGTTTAGGAAACTATAAGTCTTATGATGTCCTTATAAGTGCTACTTATCACTAGTAAGGAATCAACAGCGTATATAATGTGCTATGTTAAAATGGACACATATAATACATATATGCTATTTTGTGTAAAACATATATAAACACAACCATACAGTATAGGTACAAACAATAACAAGAGTAAAAAGCATATAAAACGTATATATGTATGTATATGAAAAAAATATGTATATTGCAATTATATAAAATTAAAATATAATAAACTAAAATATAATATAATGTAAAAAAGTCCTTTTTGGACCCTTCTTAACCCTTTGAGTGCTAAGCTGAATTCTATATTTTCTGTTTTTTACTATTTAAAAAAAACTTTTTTTTTTACTTTTTTATTTCCCCCCCCAGATCCCCAAGACTTATACCATTGGAAATGTTAGGCGATTACCTTTCCAATGGTAGGTCTTGAGGGTCTGTAGCTGCTTAGATCCCTGAGATACAGGTTTCTAAGCAGCATGCCCCCTTTCCCTATACTTTGTATGGACAATTTTAAATAAAGTTGCGCGGTGACGTCATCACGTCATTGCGCGTGACGTCACCGCACGTAACGGGAAGCCCCGGCGATGCCTGTCACTATGCAGGCCCGATCGCCGGGGTAGGAGCTGGTGGGGGCCCCCAGATTGGAAAAAAGTAGTTGAGTGCTAATGGCGGCTCTGAGCCGTCATTAGTACTCAAGGGGTTAAAAGAGTTCTTAGTCCCAATGATAGAAAAAACTTCCAGTAAATGGTATTCCTGCACCCAATCAGATGTGCACTTACTTCCAAGGACCTCAATCCATATGAGGTAAGTAGATGGTGTCTAATCGATCGCTTCCCAAAGTATGGATCCAGTAATTTGTGTAATACAGGAAGTTTTTTACTGGAAGTTTTTTCTATCATTGGGACTTTTTTACATTATATTATATTTTATTTTATTATATTTTAATTTTTATATAATAATTGCAATATACATATTTTTTTCATATACTCAAATAACTACTCGTTACAACCAAGGTATGCAGAATACCATCTCTGAATGCACAACACGTCAAACTACATAAACAAGTATTTACATCAAGACAAGAGAGGGGTTTCCCCTTAGGGATATATGTGTGGGAGGATCACTAGAACAATTTGATTCAACATTAAACTCAGGCAGCTGGGTCATATAAACATGGAATGTGTCAATAATATGTACATAAACACACTTAGTAATAGATAATGAGTTGTGTATATAATAGGGAAATGTTTATTAAAATTGTGTGTATATATGCTTTGACGCTTCAGGAAGATAACAATTAATCATGGCCGTTTGATTATCAACATATGTTTATTTAGTATGCTCAAAAGGGGCAGTATGTTTGCCCATTGGTTAAGAATTGATTTAAATAATACTTAATGGTGTAAGGTGCTAGATGCCTGATAAAATGGCAGTTTTAGCCGAGAAACGCATTGCAGATAGGGGGCAACACTTGGACCCCCCCCCATCCTTTTCACTCACTGCTTTTGTTTTTAAATGTGTCATTTTTAATAAACCATTTTATACTCAAGCATAGTGCTAGCACCTTATAATCTTCCTTTGGAGCGTCACACAGATGGGAGCCTTGTATCTAGTCTGAAATCCAGTTGATACCACCAGACAAGGAGAGAGGGTGAGCTGATACACCCAGAGATATCAGCCTGCTACTACAAGCACATTGGTGTGATATTGCCAAATGTGAGTACCCCTCTGTTTTGTGCTTCACTTGACACGTTGAACCTTGAAGCAGATGGGCTTCAGCAGCAGAAAAACACACCGGTTGCCACTGCTGTCAGCTAAGAACAGGAAACTGAGGCTACAATTCACACAGGCTCAACAAAATTGGACAATAGAAGATTGGAAAAATGTTGCCTGGTCTGAAGAGTCCTGATTTAAGCTGCGAAATTCAGATGGTAGGGTCAAAATTTGGAATGAACAACATGAAATCATAGATCAATCCTGCCTTGTATCAATGGTTCATGCTGGTAGTGGTGGTGTAATGGTGTGGGGGATATTTTCTTGGCACACTTTGGGCCACTTAGTACCAATTGAGCATAGTTTATATATCACGGCCTACCTGAGTATTGTTGCTGACCATATCCATCCCTTTATGACTACAGTGTACCCATCTTCTAATGGCTACTTCCAGCAGGATAATGCACCATGTCACAAAGCTCAAATCATCTCAAACTGGTTTCTTAAACATGACAATGAGTTCACTGTCCTCCAATGGCATCCACAGTCAACAGATCTCTATCCAATAGAGCACTGGGGAATGGGTAATAAAAAAATTATCTCTCTTTTTAAGCAATAACAATTCTGGAGTAGACTGTCCCATTAAACTCTAGTTAATCATGGTTTTTAATATTGAACAAACAGTATTTTATATATGTGTGTGTGTGTGTGTGTGTGTATATATATATATATATATAGTGAAGATTGGATTAGCCGTATTAGTCCAGTAGATAAGTTGATCAAATACCAGAGTATTGCAGTATGCAGTGATACCTTTTTTATTGGATTAACATAATATTTCAAAGACAAGCTTTCAAGAGTTTTCCTCCCTTCCTCAGGTCTGAAGCAATACTGATCAATCTGATATAGTAAAACACTAAACACAACAGATGGAAGGGGAGGGAGGGGGGTGAGAGGTGTGTCATAAATAGCAGAGGATGGGTCTGGAAGAGTATGGTACAGGATAGCTGAGAATAGCCAGAAAGAGTAAATAAACAAAGGAGAGTAAATAAGCAAGTTCAGAAGAAAAACAAAAGCAAAAAAGAGGGGGGCCAAGAAAACAGCAGAGCATGGCATGCACGAATATAGATACAATTATGAATGAAAACAAATAGATATAATAAAAGTGAAATGAGAATTTAGAAAAAAAGAAACCAATATAAGAAAATAAGATGAGAGATTATAAAAAGTTTTAGTAGTGTGTGAGAAAACCAGAGTCTATTGAGTCCTTTATTTCTGGTGTTGAAATGTGTGATCATTTTCATCTCAAACGTCTTTCGTTCATGAGAGTCTTTGAAATTCCCTTTAAGAACTTTAATCCTAAGGTTTAGGATGGAGTGACCAGTCTGGGTGAAGTGATGACCAACAATATTCATTTTCCTTGTGGTTCTTGATAGAGTGTCTGTTTAGATTCATTCTGAGATGCAGCTTTAGGCCAGTTTCTCCAATGTAGCAACCTAAGTCACACGCTGTACACTGGCCACTTTATTAGGTTCACCTGTTCAATTGCTTGGTAACACACATTGCTGATCAGCCAATCACATGGCAGCAACTCAATTCATTTAGCCATCTAGACGTGGTGAAGACAACTTGATGAAGTTCAAACTGAATCAGAATGGGGAAGAAAGGGAATTTAAGTGACTTTGAACATGGCATGGTTGTTGGTGCCATACGGGATGGCCTAAGTATTAAAAAAACTGCTGATCTACTGGGATTTTCATGCACAACCATCACTTTACAGAGAATGGTCTGAAAAAGAGAAAATATCCAGTGAGCGGCAGTTAAGTGGACGAAAATGCCTTGTTGAGGTCAGAGGAGAATGGGCAGACTGGTTCGAGATGATAGAAAGACAACAGTAACTCAAATAACCACTCATTACAACCAAGGTATGCAGAATACCATCTCTGAATGCACAACACGTTAAACCTTGAAGCAGATGGGCTACAGCAGCAGAAGACCTCACCGGGTGCCACTCCTGTCAGCTAAGAACAGGAAACTGAGGCTACAGTTCACACAGGCTCACCAAAATTGGACAATAGAAGATTGGAAAAGTGTTGCCTGGTTGATGAGTCTCGATTTCAGCTGTGAAATTCAGATGGTAGGGTCAGAATTTGGAATAAACAACATGAAAGCATGGATACATCCTGCCTTGTATCAACGGTTCAGACTGGTAGTGGTGGTGTAATGATGTGGGGGATATTTTCTTGGCACACTTTGGGCCACTTAGTACCAATTGAGCATCATTTAAACATCATGGCCTACCTGAGTATTGTTGCTGACCATGTCTATCCCTTTATGACTACAGTGTACCCATATTCTAATGGCTACTTCCAGCAGGATAATCCACCATGTCACAAAGCTCAAATCATCTCAAACTGGTTACTTGAACATGACAATGAGTTCACTGTACTCCAATGGCCTCCACAGTCACCAGATCTCTATCCAATAGAGCACCTTTGGGATGTGGTGGATTTGGAGATTTGCATAATGGATGTGCAGCCGACAAATACACCTATGTGTCTAATACTAAATGACCTTTGACAGCTGTGTTAAAGAGGTTATTCATCATCTACCGTCCTAGCTATTAGATACTTTGGAAGATGTAGCCAGTGGTAGAGATGGTGTTTCCTATCACAACGTTTTTATGTCTTCTTTTCCTAATTAGTCAATAAAAACTACTGTAAATAAGAATTGCATTTATTTATTATACATGTTTTTTATTTTCACAACAAACTCAAACAAGCTAAATATAAATTTTACGTCTCTCTAGCATGATTTGAGTTTTTCATATGTTTTTCTTTTATCATTTATATATCATTTATAATGAAATGTAATTAAAGCAAGATGAGATTTCAAAGCAAGCTATCAATAAAATATAAAGGCCCAGATTACAAGTAGAGCGCTTTCTTGAAAACAATATTAGCGCTCCACTGAGTAATACCAGCGCACGCTAATGTGCGCTGGTATTACAAGTTGACAGCAATGCGAACACAAACTCAAGTTTGCATTGTTGGGAAGCATTGCGCTCATGAAAGAATGCTTCTATAGGCTCCAATGAAAGCCTCATTCTCCTGCCGTGACACACAGCATGAGAACCTTGCGCAGTGAAAGGGGTAAGTAGCGCAGCAATGGCAGCAATTGTTAAATAAATATGTATATTATGATTATATACATATATATTTATGTGTTAATATGTGCATAAACACATTAACACATAAATATATATGTATATTTTCATATAAAAATATATTTACAGGGAACACACAGTTCCCATAGACCACAATTTTAAAGGAACTTTCGAGTGCTGTTTTTTTCTAACACACCATATCCGCCGCATTTAACCTCTTAAAACTGCCTAGTGCATTTGTTTTTTATATAAAAATGCTACTTTTTTTTTTAAATAGCAAGCTATAATACCCTCTATTATGAGGGCATTTGGGGCACTTTTAGAAAATTAACCAGAGGTTTGTGTGTAATGACTGGTTATTTATTGCGTGATCATTCATGGGAGCGCAATAAATTAGATTACTTTTTAAAGCCTCTATCATTTCAGTTCACTGCTTAAAACTATATTTATTTATAATTCAAAAAATACCTTGTCAATAACATAGCTGATTACAGTACAATACCATTCACCAAACCATATGTATGTAACATTATCTAAATAAAAAAATAGTAATCAAGACAAGTATTATGTTAACAGTAATATTCTGCTTCTCAACCAACACTTTAATAAGAACAAGAAACCATTTCAATACCTGTGCAGCTCTTACAGGGAGTTAAAACCATTTTTTTTTCTTTCATGATTCAGAAAAGTTTAAACATTTCCAACTGACTTTATTCTCTTGGTATTGTTTGTTTAAAAGCAAGTAGGTAGGTTTAGGGGCATGCACATGTCTCGAGCACTATATGACAGCACTGCTTTTAACAATGTTACTCATTGTGGAAACACTGCTGCTGCCATCTAGCACTCAAAAGCATTCTTGTAAAACTGATTCCATATAGTTCAACAGGCACGTGCTCGCTACCTATCTAGGTATTTTCTTCAATTTGATAATAAAAGTAAATCGGACACTTTTTCAAAAATTGTTTCTGTAATATAAAAGATTATTTTTTTTATAAAAATCATGTAACTGTTATATACTTTAAACATATAGGGCCAGATTAGAAGTGGAGCACTAAATATCACTTTCATAAAACTAATAACTAATGTGCGCTGTTATTACATGTTGTCAGCAATGCGAACACGACCTCATGTTCGCATTACTGGAAAGCATTCCACTCACAAGAGCGCACTCCATAGGCTATTACGGGAGCCTCCTTCTGATGCCATCAGAGATGCCATCAGAACTTCGGCGAAGTGGGTAAGTAGCGCAACGATGGCAGCATGTATGATTATATACATATATAGTTATGTGTTAATATGTGTATATACACATATCCTATATAATAAAAGGCCAAGTGTGTTTGTCCGAAGCTGTCATGCGCAGTAGAGACTGCGCATGAGGACAAACACACCTGGCCTTCCAACTAACCTGGCGTCGTTTAGTGGAGTGGGCGTGGTCATGCGTGACGTGGGCGTGGCTGGGCATGGCCGGGCGGGGCCAGATGCCGGGGCGGCTGCAGAAGTGCAGAGAGACAGAGAGCTCTAAAGAGGGGGGATAGAGCGAGCAGACAATGGTGTATAGAGAGAGCAGAAGAAGGGGGATAGAGAGAGGGAGAGAGAGGCAGCAAAAGAGAGAGGGGGAGAGAGACAGCAAAAGAGAAGGGGGAGAGAGACAGCAAAAGAGAGGGGGGAGAGAGAAAAAAAAGAGAGGGGGAGAGAGACAGCAAAAGAGAGGGGGGAGAGAGACAGCAAAAGAGAGAGGGGAGAGAGACAGCAAAAGAGAGGGGGGAGAGTGCACAAAAGAGAGGGGGGAAAGAGCGCAAAAGAGAGGGGGGAGAGAGCGCAAAAGAGAGGGGGGAGAGAGCGCAAAAGAGAGGGGGGAGAGAGCGCAAAAGAGAGGGGGGAGAGAGCGCAAAAGAGAGGGGGAGAGAGCACAAAAGAGAGGGGGGAGAGAGCACAAAAGAGAGGGGGAGAGAGGGCAAAAGAGAGGAGGAGAAAGGGCAAAAGAGAGGGGGAGAGAGCGCAAAAGAGAGGAGGAGAGAGCGCAAAAGAGAGGGGGAGAGAGAGCAAAAGAGAGGGGAGAGAGACAGCAAATGAGAGGAGAGAGAGAGAGCAAATGAGAGGAGAGAGAGAGCAAATGAGAGGGAGGAAGAGAGAGAGCAAAAGAGAGGGAGAGAGACAGCAAAAGAGGGGGAGAGAGAGCAAAAGAGAGGGAGAGACAGCAAAAGAGGGGGAGAGAGAGCAAAAGAGAAGGGTGAGAGAGCAAAAGAGAAGGGGGAGTGAGAGAACAAAAGAGAGGGGGAGAGAGAGAGCAAAAGAGAGGGGGAAGAGAGAGCAAAAGAGAGGGGGAAGAGAGAGCAAAAGAGAGGGAGGAGAGCGAGAGCAAAAGAGAGAGGGGAGAGCAAGAGCAAAAGAGAGGGGGGAGAGAGAGAGAGCAAAAGAGAGGGGGAGAGAGAGAGTAAAAGAGAGGGGGGAGAGAGAGAAAGTAAAAGAGAGAGGGGAGAGAGAGAGTAAAAGAGAGAAGAGAAAGAGAGGGGAGAAAGAGAGAGCAAAAGAGAGGGGGATAGAGAGAGAGCAAGGGGTGGGACTGCTGTACTGCAAAAAATGGCCCATGTACACGGGCTTTAGCACTAGTTAACACATAAATAAATATGTATATAAGCATATCCTATATTATAAAAGGCCAGGTATGTTTGTCCAATGCATTCATGCGCAGTAGAGACGGCAGCGTGAGACAAACATATCTGGCCGCAAGGAAGGATCAATCAGTGACCACCGACTGCGCACGAGACAGGCCTTAACCCCTCTGCCGCAATCTCACTAAAAGTAGCGAGATCGTGCTATTTCTGCATGCCCCAGGAGTGGGGCAGTGCAGAAATAGTCTTGCAAAGCTACCGATGCAGAGAGGGACAATCTGTGTCCCTAATAAAGAATTTTTAAAATGGTGCGCAAGTTAACCCTTTGCACATATAATATCTGCTCCCAAAAAACAGAAAAAAAGATGAAAGATAAAAATAAAAACAAGTTTATATGTGCGCTAAAAAAGCTCAAGGGAATATTGCTTAATGGCTTATTCCAATCTTAATTCAATAAAACTTCAAGTTATGGTATAAAATTTTCAAAATATGATTATACTTTATTTTAAAAAATAACCTTTGTTATTAATTTCATATATAAAATAATGCAATACACACAACTATATATACACTCTAAAAAAGCACTGTTGATTTAAATATATAGATAAATATGACTGGTCATATGCCTATGTTTGTTTGTGATATATGGATGATACTTTTAGCACCACCTTTTATCTTCAAATTGTTGATGCTCAGATATAAATAAAAAAAATTAAGATTGTACAAGAGTAAAGTAAGAGAACCGTTGGACAGCTGTTAGGTAGTCACTTAACTAAATATCAAACAAGTCACTAAATCAGGCAGTATCATCCTATGAGAGACTACTACACTGTTTATTTATTGCCGAACTCGTACCTTTCTACACAATTATCACTGAAAGTTTCAAAAACACAAAACAACTTTTATTAAAGGGACGTTTCTTTGTATCAGAGCATCAACTATTTTAAAGGAACTCGTACCTTTCTACACGATTATCACTGAAAGTTTCAAAAACACAAATCAACTTTTATTAAAGGGACATTTCTTTGTATCAGAGCATCAACCATTTAAAGGTCACAAAGACCGCTGTTCCATAACCTGTCCGCCTGCTCTGAGCAGGCGGACAGACATTGCCGCAAATCAACCCGATCTAGTACGATCGGGTTGATTGACACCCCCCTGCTGGCAGCCGATTGGCCGCGAGTCAGCAGGGGGCGGCGTTGCACCAGCAGCTGTTGTGAGCTGCTGGTGCAATGCTGAATACGGCAAGCGTATTGCTCGCCGTATTCAGCAAAGTGTGGCGGATCTAATCCGCACTGTCGGATCAGGTCCACCAGACTTTGATAACTAGAGGTCAAAAGGCGGTTCTAAAAGTATCATCCCTATATCACAAACAAACATAGGCATATGACCGGTCATATTTATTTATATATTTAAAGCAACAGTGCTTTTTTAGAGTGTATGTATAGCTGTGTGTATTGCATTATTTTATATATGAAATGAATAACAAAGGTTATTTTTTAAAATAAAGTATAACCATATTTTGAACATTTTATACCATAACTTGAAGTTTTATTGAATTAAGATTGAAATAAGCCATAAAGCAATATCCCCTTGAGCTTTTTTAGCGCACATATAAACTTGTTTTTATTTTTAACACTCTGTGTCCCTCTCTGCATCGGGCAGCGGTAGTGCCGATGGAGGGTTCAGAGGGAGGCGGGTGGGCGGCCCATCACGGGAAGGGGGGGCGGGAGCTAATGGGACCGTTGCACTACAGAAAAAAAATGTTGAGAGCGGTAGGGAAGGGGAAGGAGGGAGGGAGAGGGCATCCAAGTGGATGGGTATTTTGGCCTGTGTACACGAGCTTTAGGACTAGTATATATATATTTAAGATTTCATAAACATAAATATTCTTAACATAAAGTGTTTTTCACATTTTAGGTATAATAGCCTTAAATGGTGCAGACCCTTATACAATATTATTGCTTCAAATCTATTTAAAGTTACTGGGCTTTTTATTTTTTCAAAACAGTATACTTTTTCTGTTTTAGTATCAGCGCTGATCACTATAAGTCTCCAATACAATTTAAAACGTGGCCATTTAACATACGTTTGTGTTGTTGCTGACTTAGGTTTGTGATTCCCAGTGTTTGAATGCATATAGGAGGTCCGTGACAACACTTTAGGTGTTGTTGTGTATTTTGTATAATATGATGATTCTTTTCATTACACCGGTTCATGCTTATGTGTTCTCAGTTCAGGAGTATAGAACTGTATTAATATATTAAAAATAAGTGTTTATTGACATTTAAAAGAGTGCTGTATTCCCTGTCTTTTTATAGGACTACCTAACAGTTATAAATCCTATCTTGTCTCTTTCTCATAGTTATGAAGCTATATATATATTTAACATTTGCTGCCATTGATGCGCTACAGAGTTCCCATAGACCGCAATTTAAAGGCACTTTTAAGTGTTGTTTTTTTAACACCACAATCCCACCAACTTTAACCCCAAAATACTGCCTAGTGTAGTAATTTTATTTAAAAATAAAGATGCTGCCATCTTTATTTTTTAATAACATACACTACACAGTATTGTGGGGCCATTTGGGGCAAATTTATTAAATTAACCAGAGATCTGATCTTTGGTTAATTTTATAAGCTCGTGGTAGCAATAACCACCCACTTGTTATGACTGATTAATTATCGTATGCCTGCAAATGGGCCCATTTGCCCATTTGAGGGCGTGTAATAATTTAGCGCTCCACTAGCACATTATATATTATAATATTTTGCTACGCAAAAGATTGTTTTCATTGTTTTATTTTTTATTTTATTGGGATGCCTTGATCAAAGCACTAGAACCATCAACCCATGATTTGATCGAATTTTTGCATTATACTTGCTGAAGAGAGAAAACCAGAGATATATTGATAATACAATATATATATATATATATATATATATATATATATATATAGATATATATATATATATATATATATATATATATATATATGCTAAGTGACAAATGGCTCCATAAACCCACAGAAATCATGAAAACTATAATACTGTGCAAGCCTTGTATGAATTGTATATCATAATTTAAATTCAATCCATGAGGTTAAGGTCCTGATGATCAAAAACTCACCTCCATATAGAGAAATCACATAATTTTTTGGGGGGTTTAGACCGTATATTTTAATATAGGAATCTCTCTGTCATGCCCAGAACCATGCATAGTGAGATAAACATCTCTCAAGGTAAATTTTGTATTTCTAAAATTCTTTGAGGGCTGGGCTGTACTGACGAAACTTCTTGGATCATCTCATCTGAGCGGAGAGCTTTAGCTCACTTGGCCCTAAGACAGAAGCCCATATACTGTTCAGTATTAAAAATTTAACTTGTCAGTTTGTTCTAGCAAAAATCTTAGGCTTAGATATGTTCTCCAAAATATTTCAATATTTATATTCATATACTAATTAAAAACAGAAGTTAGCTCAGTGTGGTGCCTGTTCTTTAATCCTTATAACATTTATTTATAAACACTATATCCTTGTTCCCTGTTTTTCTTTATGAAGGCAGTTCCCTATATCTACTCATCCTACCTGAAAAGTATTAATTTACTGGCATAGAGTTCCAAATCATCCCACAATTTACAGGATGATCTCGATTTAATTTGTCCTCCTTCATTAATTTATTCCCAAGTTTCTTTCACTAAAACTTGATACTACTAAAACCCTATCTGTTCCCAGACCCCTTCTCCATCCTCGGAGGAGCCAGAATCTGTCTCCTGCCATTATGTATCCAATAGAGGTATGATGACATATTATATTATTTAATATTTTTCTGTTGAGAGGGAGCTTTATATAACAACTATTGTGGCACTTGAACTCTTGAACTTTTACATGTAGGACAAATGAATTAACTAGTATACTACAATCTTTTGGCAAAGAGTGACTCTCTTATAAACTGCTTGGGACCCTGAAAAGGTTTGGATTTCAGAATAGTTTGGATATTTGGATCTGTAAAATGGGGCAGATTTGAGAGGGGATGTAACCAAGTGTAAACAATAATATCATATTATCTAGGCAATATTTACATGACCCAATACAGCTTATACAAGCAACATAAAGGTAGTTTTAAATAATTTTTAGAACATTACTTTTGTATACATAGTACCAAAAAGATACCAGAAATATAACTCTGCACTTAAATCTGAAAGGTAATTACTCTTTTAAATAAATATAGACTATGATTTGCACGTTAGTACACAAAAATCAAACCAAAGACACAGTCAGAGAACATTGTGACTTACATGTGAGTGAAAAAAGTAATTTTTAATAATTTTATTTTTAAAAAAACATTAATTAAAAAGTTTGGATTTTAAAATAAGTTTGGGTTTTGGAATTTGGGATTTGTACCTGTGTTTAAAATGTATTTAAACTTTCAAATTGTTTATTAAAGTTATTTAAATGTACAATAAAAGCTGAGATAGTGGTCCTGAAATAACAAGAGTTTTTAAAAGACAATTTGAATAAGGTTCTATAAGCATAACAACTGTCCAACCTATATTTATAAGTTTAATTATATTGCGTTTATAATTTATGCACCTTCATAAATTACTAATTTCTGCTATTAGTAGATCAATTAAAAGAGCAATGGGGATGGTTAGTTATCAAAATTTATTATACAGGTAGTCTTTATAGGGGAAAAAAAATAAGATTTGTTTTTCAAAAAGAATATTTTAGAAAAATAAAACAAGATTTATGAGACCATTGATTGTTAAAATATAAGTGGTGTTACAGCACTCTATTGCAGCCAAATAAATCCACTTTCTATATTTTTCTTATCCTGAGACTAAAATCAATTTTGTCATCTATCTATCTATCTATCTATCTAACATTTATCTATCTATCTAACATTTATCTGTTTATCAATCTATCAGTCTATCAATCAATCAATCAATCAAGATGTGAGCACATGTGTGTGTGTGTTTATATATATTTAAAATATATGAGATAAAGTACATTCACTTTCAATTCTTTAACTAGATTCTTAGTGAATCTATCCTTCAGATTTAATTATTTTGACACTGTAATATTTCTATAAATTGTATTAATGTAGCTGTGCATTAAATATTTATATTAATTTGAAATAATATAATAAACTCCTTTTGTTTTAGTTTTTGTTAGCATATTTGTAATATAAATTCAAGTATTCTACTATTTAATCTATTTTACATTTAAATTAACATTGTCTGAAAAAAATGAAGACCATCTTAGAAAATTACTTTTAAAACTATTTTTATATCTAAAATCATTGTTAAAGAATAAAAAGAAGGTGCATTTCAGCATGTGTGCTTGTTTTGAATTGTCTAAAAAATGTTTATGTGCTAAGCCCTCTAATAATCAACACACTTATGGTATTGCACCTTAAAAATCTTAATTGGTTCTTTTACATAATGTAATTTTTTTATCTAACACTTAAATGTTGGTTTTCTATTGGAAGTCATTAAATATGTTGTTCTTAAGGGTTTAGATCAACAACTAAGTGTCTATATATATATATATATATATATATATATATATATATATATATATTTATATATATATAATATTAGTTTACCTTTTATGATATACTATAACATTTTGTGTAATGCAAAATATATTTGCTTTTCTAGATATACAGAAAAAAAAATCAATGAATTATATAAAAGCTGGATTATTGAGTTTCAGGTTTTTTTGTTTTGTGGTATAGGTTAAGGTTACCACAAAAGATAGGAAAAAAGCTGTTCTGAGGACACATCCATAGCCTTCACAAGTGCGAAGATCAAGTTTCCAAAGAACAACTAAGTTAATGCTCAGTATGATCTCCCAAAGAAGTAATATTCTGATACAGAAACTGAGCCATCTTAAATGTTGAGATAACATCTCTATTTGCAGGCAATAAAAAAAACAGCTTTATGGAAGATTATATTCATTTAAGTTAAAAGTGAAGCAACTACTTTTTATGGAAATGGTAATTCTAATGGTGTTAATAAGTAAGGTCTATAAAAATTATATTTGTTTGTACTTTAATATAACATTTTGTATTTTGATCTCAGTCGTTGTGTCCAAGTAAATATTTGAAATTTTTTAATTATTAGAGTGTTTTAATAGGCATTGCCTAGCCCTCACATTTATATTTCAAGCTTTATTATTTTAATTCTATAAACTCTGACTGCAGATCAGAATGCAAGAAATGTTTGGAAATATATTTCTTGGCAGCTTACAATGAACATGAATGACCTTTAAATGTATACTTTAATTGCATATAATTGATGTTGCTCCCTTGCCACAGATTGGGCATCTAGTATCTGCAAGCTGACTAGATTCACTTTCATGCATCTGGATACCTTCATAACCAGTCACCATATAAGACACAAATGTGATTGTGAACAAAAGCTTATTTGAAATGTAAAACACATAGGCATATCTATGTTACTTGAAATGTATTTTTTTTCCTCAACTTGGTCTGTCCAAGTTCAGTAATCCCTCTTGACTTTTGTTTCAGTCAAATTTTAAGGTAATAAGTATACTAAACGGGACTTTCTATGTAGGATTATAACAGCGTGACTGAGCAGTAGGATTTCTACTGTATTTTTCAAGTAATGCTAGAAACCTTAATGAATAACAATAATTGTACATTATGTTTCTTACTTTGGTAAAATGCTATTTAAATGCTTTGTTAGTGAATAGACATACTGAGATTTGTTTTCAAATCATGTCAAAAGTTTATTTTAAATGTATTATATTTACTTTTTAAAGATACTTTAAATTCAATTCTGAATACTGATATTTTATAATTTAATTATTGTTTTATATTTACGATGATGATAACTACATTGAAATTACTAGTACTAATTAAAAAGTTGTGCTTGCTATTATGATTATTAAGAACAATATCATCATCGTTCTGTAAAAAATTGAAAGAACAAAATATTATTACTAAATGGTTGCTGTAATTGTAAAATGATAACCCATTATAAAATGGTTTATAATACAGATTATTATTATTATTATTATTAATATTATTAACAATAATAATAATAATAATAATAATGATTACTTTAAAATATTTTATTAGTATTATAAGCTATTCATTTTTTATTTTTTCTAATTACAGTTATTTAATTTTGTTAAGTTTGAATTATCAAAACATTCATTGCTTAAAGGGAGCTACTACTGGTAATACATCATGTCTATTCACATAGACAGAAATAAAACAAACCTACATAGATTTGTAGAATTTTAGCTTTTTAAGAAACTGTAAAAGTTTTAGTGACCTCTTCTGGACAAATGTATTATGTCTCAGAGAGAAATCATTTTGAACCTCAGCTGCCCCGGTCAGTAAATGTGTAAGATACACAGACAGCTGCATCAAAGCGGCACTTTAAACACTGAAGTAAATTAGGGACATATGCTACACTGCCTTCTTTAATTTAATAGGACAATATATAAATGTGTATGTATCTATCTCCCAAGGTCATACAGACATGTGAATAATAGATTAAAAGATAGAGTAAGCTTTTTGCCTTTTTAATGACTTTTTTAAGTGCATTAAATAGTAAGGTTGTTTGTATAACCTATTATTTTCTGTATTTGTCTTGAAGAGTTAATGCTTCTTTATATGCCACAGGATAAATATACATAAAACTATGTAATTGTGCTGCCAACATTCAGTTTACAAAAAAATTAAAGCATGAAAAAAATAAACCTTTGTAGCACTGATATCATTTGGATTGTGTGGTTCATTTTATATTATAACTGATCTATTTATTTTAGTTAAGTTTTTTTTTACTTTTTTGTTTACTTCAGTAAAGCATGATGTGTTAATAATTAATCATATAAAATGGTAATGTAACTAATTTGTAAATTTTAGTGTAATTAATTAAACTTTTACATTTCTGTAATTCTTTGATTCAGGAAATAGTTAAAATGTTTATAAATTCAGTATGGAATTTCATAAATACAGTTCTATCTATCTATCTATCTATCTATCTATCTATCTATGTGTTTGTCTAAATTATCCCTTTCCCTTTTGAAACAGTTTACCCAATATAAATAAAATTATTAACAAAGGAAACTATATTTTCATGTAAGGGAAATATTACCACTAACTGAAACAAAATTATAATAAAAACAGGAAACCTGCTTGTATAATGAGCATAGATATTTAATCTCTTTATATTTTCAAGTTTATTTATTCAAATTTTTTTATTTTAAAAAAAAAACATGTAAATTATGTATCATGTGTGTTTTGAACCATGGTAATACTTTTATAAATATTAAATCAAATCTTTTCTTTTTAGAAAAACAACCAAAATGTATGAACACTAGCTTAAATAAATATAATGCTAGTTTACAATCTACTGACATTATAATTACAATATAATTTTTAGTTTCATTGAAATTACATGTATATATAAAATTAAGAACTTATATCTATAGTTGTAACAATGATTTATACATAGTACTATAGGTATTTTCTTAAATGTTCCACATTTTTGGGTATATAATGCAGTTATAAAGTACATGGAATTTGTATGCAGTCAAAAAAATAACAAAACTATATTTTTGTATATAAATAGAAGAATAGTTCTTAGCCGTGTTTTTTCTCTTATATTATATACAGCATTTTATTAAGAACATAACTATGTATTGTAATTAGTTATTTTCTTTAACTAAATATTCATACTAATACATGAGACAAATCATTCATGTTATTATTATTTATTGTCATATTATAGCATCTATTCTAGTTTTAATGTTTGCTTCAAAAAAATTAGAAAATTAAAATGAAACACTGTAAAGCATTATATAAAATGGAAAAGTATATTCTTACTGTTAAAAAATAATTATATAATTTTACTACTAATATATTTTATTAATTGGAAACAAATATAGCATAATATACATTTATAAAAAATAAAAACGAATGCTAAAATACTTCAAATGGTTTATATTTTAATTTTTTAGAACATCATATTTATTCCTTTATGGTTGACTGTAATACAATTAACCTCATAAGAGTAAAAAAAGAGTAAGATTAAGAGACAAATTTTTAAGGAAATTCTACTCATTTCTTGTATGATGTATTTGATATTAACATTCATCAAATGTATATGAAGACAGAACGTGCTGATAATAGAAAGAAAGACAGAAGGAAAGAAAGAAAGAAAGAAAGAAAGAAAGAAAGAAAGAAAGAAAGAAAGAATACCTTTGAAGTTTTCTTCATATTGTTCCTCCATCCTGTCGACTCTGAAAATAGTGTTTCATTTTTTAGAATCAGAAATTAAACTCTAGAAATCTGTCAAAACTGTTCAGTTAGACAGTCAGAAAATGCAATAAGCACACATATTTCAGAGACATTTTTTATGTGGCAGCCACTGGAGCCTTAGCAAATCCTTATTTATTATACGACTGACTCAACAAATTTGCCTTTTTATATGAAGACCTTGTTATTAAAATGAAATAATAAAAAAAAAAGTTTGCCTAAGTACGGTAGTTGTGTATTTATATTTCCTGATTAAATAGTCATTGTGTTATTTTTTACATTTTATTATTTACATTGTAAACAGCTCAGTTGTAAAAACATTGCCAGCATTAATGGTATGAATATTTTTGTACCTTTCACAGCTAGAGGGGCCAGTGACATTTACTGTTGGTGGCCCCTCCAGCATCAAGCTATTTAAAAAAAAAAGGGTGTTCTAGTGTTTAGTCATAGTATTATAAAAAATATATGTTTTATAACTTTGGAAGAAATGTGAACTTTATTTTATTTTCACAGCCTGAAACTCCTTTAGTGTTCACATAACAAACGTTTATACTTAATATACTACAAAATAACATAGCATGGCTGGGAAAAAACAAATCCAGTGAACTTTTTAGATGACTTTGATCTGTGTTTACTTTGTATGTGTTCAGTTGAAGGCAAATTAATAAAGCTTATTGCAACACTTTGAAATGTGTTTCATGTTGGGTGAAAATCTTTTTTGACCACAAAATCCTTAAATCAGATTTCTATTTCAAGGCATCACTGTGGCTGTCTTTTTGAGCTACAAAATCAAACCTTTTTAAAAGTTATCTACTGAATCTGCTTTCATAACATACCTTGGATCATAAGTTTGTTGCCCTTACTGTGAAGGACTGTTTTATGTAAATGAGAATTCTCCTCCTATGACCTGACCTACAGAGGAAAAACAAATAAAATCATAAAAATGCAGCTATGTTTCATATTAATGCTGCAATAAGACATGTTTTAACCATTTATGCACTGTGATGATGCCATTAGGTTACAGTGGATTACAGAAACACAAGAGCTATTATTTACATAAATTGTATTAACTTTTTTAATTGATCCTTCACCAGAGTGACGCATACTACAAATGTTTGTGACTTATGTTAAAAGGAGATACATCTCAGAGGTTTTCTCTTCTGCATTGTAGACAGTGATTTAACATATTAAGGGGTCTCTACAATTGAGGTAATTAAAAAGCAAAATGTCTAATTTATCCTCTTTAAACACACCAAAGAAACAACTGCCTACAGTGCTTTTCACTGCCCACAAAAAGTGTGATTGGGTGAATTATGCCTGTGCCTATCTCAGACTGGCTAGGAAGATCAGTTATTATCAAGATCTGCTTTTGTTTGAAAAGAAATGTTAAGCTAAAGATGTTTAATTTAATATTGATCCTATCATAAAATTAATGTTGCTTACTGTAATTCATTTCTTAATGAATGATAAGAATAAGCTTTGTGTAAACAGGATGGTCAGGCTGACACAAGCATGGCATAAAATTGGTTTAATTTATAACAAGAACATCTGTTTTTTTGTCTTAATTGGAATACAATTTAAATGTACTCTTTTATGTGCTTTACCAGTGATGGGTCACTTCTTAACACTTGGGGGTGCAGATCAGTATTCCACAAGTCTTTAGGGCTGCTTTTAAAGGTATGGCTATTACATTGACCATTCCTGTTCAATGCCATTTTTATATCCACCATTTATCTATACCATTTATATACAAAGGGTGGAGGAACCCAGGCAATTTCCAAAAGTACATTCTTTACTCAAAAATGAAGAGCACAATTACATGCGGGACAATTCTTACCAGTATTATGAAGCCCCTGTCCTCGTTCTATGAAGGCAGTTTTTACCTTGAGAACAGTGTGTCTCACAAAGACGCGTGCCCTGCTTTTAAATGACCCCAGAACACCTCTTAAAGTTAGAGATACAAAGTTGCTTGCTTTTTATAGCAAACTTTATGTCCGTAAGAATGTTCAACATGGGAGTTTATTGGATAAAAGTTATCCTATACCTATCAATGGATCATTTCTTAGTAGATTTGGGTATATTATGAGATCATATATGGCATCTTTGTAAAATCATATACTCCCTGTAATCCTGACACTCTTAGACTAATTAATTATGTTGTTATTTGTCATTTCTGGTCAGCTCGTTTCTTTTTGTCAATTAAACATTTTGAAATTAAAAGTGACAAGGTGTCAGTTCACTGTTATGAGAAGCTGCAGGATGTATACGAGGGAGAAGCAAATATATATCTCTGTGTATATTTACATTTATTTTATATATAAATATTTTGAATATTTCTTGTAAATATATAATTTTATGTTGTGATTTTTATCAATAATAAATATATGGCTTTTAAGTATGTGCATACATTACAATAGGGCTCATAAAAAAAATTGAATTAAAAAAACAAACAAATAAAATGAATAAATTAAATAAAAATATTCAGTGAAATTGTTATTGTTTAATCTTTTTAAAATTCATAAAAAATTGTTCTGCAAAAATTGTACTTTTTACAAAAAAATAACATTTGTATTTAAATTTTGCAGAAAATAAATTATTTAAGGTGCAAAATAGAAATCATAATAAAACTACACTGCACTTACAAAAAAATGCTGATAAATTCGTTTCTGTTATACGCAGATTCAAAGTTTATTATTTTCGTTATTGTAAAATGATTTTCTTCACAAATGGACAGAGTAAGACATTCCATGGGAGACTACTAAATTTATTCTCCAGGTCAGGCTTAGTGTAAACATTCCCTCTTGCAGATTTCACAGTTTTTTCTAACAAACTAAAAGGTGTTAAGATTGTGTCAAATTACGCAAAAGATTTATTACCCTAATACAAAAACACCTGTATACGAATGTAGAGGTGATTGGAAGATATGTTGCAAGCAGAGCATTCTGGTTCATATTGGCTGCAGGATTTCATTTTTAAAGTGTGCCCCCTGCTCCCTGCTAACTTTTTTTTTTTAATTATTTTTATTGAGGTTAAATATGTAATTAAACAGACAAATTATATTACAGAAGTCATATACATATGCAGAGAAAGAAGATATCAATCGTATTGCCACAATATACAGTCACATCTGTTAAGTCGCATTTATGCAAAAATACTAGAAGTAAACTTCACATTTTCTGTTTTTTCTTTGATTCTGTATAGTTGCATAGAAAAAATAAACATGTAGCAATGCACATTACAATATTATATAGCATAAGGAATACAAACAAAAACATGTTTTATATTTTTTTAAGCTTTCTCAAACTATCAATACTTTTGGATCCCAGTATAATGTAGTAGGCAAACAGCAATATGTGGTTTACAATATATAGAGATTAAAAATATTAAGCTAGAAGGAACTTGAGCCACCTGATTCTGGACATTTAGAAAGATCTTAATTTTGAGTGCGGTATGTATCAAGGGAAACCGTGCAAGAAAACTCAGGCATAATCACATAGTGCCAGAGTTCTATATTGGGGGGGCGGAGTCAGCAGCTAAAATATGGGATAAGGTTGGCTTCACTAAAATATCGCTCTCCTGCCTATTGGTGTCTTTTATATATTTTGCGCATGATCATTATCTAGCAGGTTAATTCTCTGGGCATATTGGTAATGTATAGTAGCTCTAAAACATGTTAAGAAAATTAAAAAATGCAACATGAATGCGGGCCCTATACCCGGTGGCAAGAAGCTTGAGGTTCTAGCAATCAGCTTAGGAAATATACCAATATGACTATATTGGATCTCAGGGTAATTTACTATTGATCCCTAATCTGCTAAAGTAGATATCTTCTAGCATTCCCTAAATGGATTAAAGGTACAACATATTCAAGTGACAACCCAGGATTCTTTCATAAATTCTTAAAATACTGCAGCTTGAGACCTAAAGTCTAGCCCTCGCCCATAATTACACTAATGATTAGATCTAAGGGGTATGAGAAACATCAGGACATTATAGTGGATATATGAATAGTTAATACAAAGACTATAAGGTTTAAACAATAACGTAGGTGTCTAAACTGCAGACTTGAAACATAGGCTGACAAATATACTAATTGAGTAGCAAAAACAAAACAGAAAGCAACATTACCGCACTGAAGTTGGTCACTATAGTTGTGTCTTTCTTATGTTATAGTTTATAGAAGATGGAAGCTTGCTTATCATAATGTGGGGAGAGCTCTAGTTCAGTTAAAAGTGCAACATCTAGCAATAGGCATTAGTAGGTTCTAGAGGGAACATAGTATCTAGGGGCTATAGCCTTCAGGACCTCCAAACAAAATAAAGTGAAGGGAAAAAGCAGTTATTTGATATTAAAAAGGGGGCAATATTATGTATTAAATATACTGCTCAATCTAATAAAGTGCAGAGCATTACCTCGGCTGCTGGCAACCTCCCCACACTAGCCGAAAAGAAAAGCAGCATTCAAAAATAAAAATATATCCTCCCCATCTCAGATAAAAGATAGGAGTGGCTATATCACACACAGATCCCACTATGTAATGCTCAAAAGTATAGGCACTTCCAAATTATTCAAATACAGTATATATAAATTGCCAGTCAAAATAAACGGCTAACTAGTAATACATAAACACACATGTTCCCAGCAGGGACTAAAATGAACAGTAAGTAAAACATCAATATATTAAACGAATTGCAGCTAAACAACCCCTATGCAATTAACTTCTCGCACAAACCAAAAAAAAAGAAAAATCTCAGAACCATTGATCCTCAAACAGAGCCAGTCCAAGGGGCTTAAGTAATAAAGTTCTCGCCACAGTCTTCCTGTGAAATATTCTGCCCCATTACCCCACACCAATCGTTGGCAGTGAGTAATGAATACCAGATACCTGAGGGGAATCACCAGTGTCTCAACTAAGTGACCATGATTCTGAATATTGCAAAGTCCTTAACTGTAGTGAGTTTGATGTGGGGTATCTCGCTTGTGGCCATGCTTCTTCTAGGGCGTAGGAGAACTGTGTGGGGAAAGCTTTTCTGTGTAAACCCCATCTAGCTGCCTGATTGACTGTTGTGGAGGCTGGTCGGGTCCCGGCAATGCCGTTTTTAATTATCACCATAGGAGTAATGATGCTTCCAGCAGCACTGGTATTAGTAAATTCCCCAATCCTTGCTGTAGGTAATATTAAAGCACATTCTGGTTTCTTCTTGCTCCTGTTCAGGGTTGTTGTTAAGCGCTGTCACTCCAAAGCACTGTCTATAAAGGAAACCTGCTCTGCTTTAATGTATGCTCAAACATGGCTCGGTAGTCATCTAGAAGGCCGCTTATCTCCCTGATGATATATACCGCATACGCCATTAAATGGATACTCAGGATAGTTCAGATATTGAGAAAGAATATCTAGGTTTTGCTACACACACAGGGCGCATGGAAACAAAAGGGGATTCTATTTAGAAGAGGAACATTACAAAATAAAACAGAACATTTTAATATTTTCTTTCTTATGCTTTCAAAGAGACATGAAAAACATTTTTTTTCTTTCATTATTCATATGGAGCATGCAATTTTAATAAACTTTCTAGTTTACTTCTATTATCAAATTTTCTTTGTTCGCTTGGTATCTTTTGTTGAAAGCAGGGATGCAATCTCAGGAGCGTGTACATGTCTGGACCACTATTTGGCAGCAGTTTTGCAAGAATGTGATCCATTTGCAAAAGCACAAGGTGGCAGCACTATTTCCTGTAATGTAGTGCTTCAGACACCTGCCTAGGCATCTTTTTAGCAAAGAATAGCATGGGAACTAAGCAAATTTCATAATACAAGTAAACTAGATCTTTTTTAAAATGTTATGCGCTGTCTAAATCACAAAACATTTGTTTGTGTTTTTCATATCCCTTTAAGGAACGTAAGGCATATTAAACAAGGAAATCAATTTTCTTTTATCATCAAATTTGCTTTGTTCTCCTGGTATTCTTTGTTGAAAGCTAAACCTAGGTAGACTCATATGCTAATTTCTAAGCCATTGAAGGGCGCCTCTTATCTCAGTTTTTTTCAGTTAGACAGTGCTAGTTTGTGTGTGCAATATAGATAACATTGTGCTCACTCCCATGGATTTATTTATAAATCAGCACTGATTGGCTAAAATGAAAGTCTGTCAAAAGAACTGAAATAAGGGGGCAGTCTGCAGAGGGTTAGATACAAAGTAATCACAGAGGTAAAAAGTATATTAATAAAACTGTGATGGTTGGTTATGCAAAACAAGGGAACGGGTAATAAAGGGATTATCTATCTTTTTTAAACAATAAAACTTTTGGAGTAGACTGTCCCTTTAAATACGTAAAAAATATATAAAAATGCATAAGAAAGATACTTTACTTTCAATACAATTTTATTGAGAAGGTAGTTTACGCTTATTTTAAATTAATATAAAAATGTTTCGAATCCCCAATAAAATATTTACATTATACATAGTAATATACTCTTATTATGTACCCCAGCTTTGTGTAATTTAACTCTGACAACTATGTATTTTCCAATTCCAGTGAGAAATGAAAGTGCCTACTTTTAGAAGCCTAACTCTGCTACATTCCACATTACAGTAGCCCATTGTATCTGCCTCTAACTACCCTCAGCAATGGAGGTTAGATGGGTTTTAAGGGTTATGACCTGCACTGCAAAAAATGCATAGTTTACTTGCACAATCATAGTGTAAATGTTTCAAAAGATGTATTTTGTATGCAGAAAATATAGGACTATTGCTGGCACAAGTTGCGATGAGCAATATCGCTCCTGCACTAACTTGCACATATTACAAGTTTAAAGTAAAGTGTTTGCTCGAGTGCAAGCAAATGTAGTGTGCATCTAGTTTGCGTGAGTGTAGACCTAGAGTAAAGTGTAAGAAATGTACACCAAACACAACATAAATGTATTAAAATAAAGTGTTACACTTATACACTATCTGTACTGTTACCCTAACACTGCGCTTACAAAAAACACAACTGCTGGGACTCTATTCCTATCTAAATCTATAAATATACCCAGCACCCCTGACTTAATCCAGTTATCTAAACTTTTATAATAAATAATATTGTCAGGTTGAGCTACTGGCTAAGCACACCTTAACACATGAACATTTTCGCTTGCTGTGTTTAACAATGATACTAATAAAAATTATAATATTATAAATACATATATTCACAATTAAAATGGATAAAAAACACCATTAAACAAAACTGCACTTTACACAGTACTACTGATAATGATAGTCTCACCTCGATGCCCCTAGGAGTATGATAGAAATTACTGTGTCTTTAATTCCTTGTGTACAAATCCTCCTGTCTCCGTAGTTGAGAGCGGTGCTGCTTCACTGATCGCAGGATGCTGAAGAGCGCCCAAACAAATGATAACTGTAAGGACAAGAAAAGAACAGAGCGCAACCGCGACTCAAGGTAAAAGTTTTTAATGACTTCTTATGCGCTAAAAACAAATTGCACTTACAAGATGATAAAATATTCAAGCCTTTGTTTAAGTGTTCAATGGACCGCAATCCAACCGACAGCTCTCCAAGCTGAATTTCGGAATAGCGTCTCTGTAAAATCCAAAGGCACAGGTACTGATGACCCTAGATTGCGACAATACTTGTAACCGCAATAGATGAAAAAAGTCTGCAATAATGTCCCTTTTTATGTCGGTCTACGCGTTTCGTCCTTTTCCACAGGACTTTTTCAAGACTCAGGACTTCTGATTCAACTTCGCGGGGATCCTTCTTTTAAACTCCTGCTTCAGTCCAATAGGCTGGCCAACAGACCAATCAAGAGACCGGCTCAGACACACCTCTTTCCATTCACATTTTACAACTATGGTGCGTCTGAACGAAACTGCCGGTCTCTATAATTCCACTCTAACAAACATATCAAAGTGCCAACGCTATCTTATTACACTTCAAATACATTTAAGGTATAAAAATATTTGTTAATATAATACACAAAATGTTGTTGATGTTCAATTTTATAAAATATAAAATATAATAGCTGCACTGAACAATTTATAATCGCTACTAAATTTCTTAAAGAGATACTCTAACTTCATTATCATCCCCTACATCTAATGAATACTCAAAACTTTTTATGTATACAATTAATCAACAGCACATATTTAATGTCAATAAATACCTAAATATTTGATATATAGAATATAGAATATATATATATATATATATATATATATATATATATATATATATATAAAAACACTTATGCTAAAATTAGTAATTTATGCTGCACCAACACTAGTAAAATTCTATACATAAAAATTGATAATTGCAACTTCACTGACTAAAAAAAGCGCTTAAGAAGTAATTAAAAACTTTTACCTTGAGTCGCGGTTGCGCTCTGTTGTTTACTCATACACTATCTGATAAAATTATTTAAATAAATATTAATAAAAAATGTCTATAAGGGTTGACCCCTTTCCACTCAAATACCTTAAAACATAAAAATTATTTTTATTCAATTTTAATATTTTATGATGTGTTTACTGTCTATTTACTGTAAATATTTTTCATTCAAATGTTCTTCACATTGTAGAAACTGTTCTTAGTATTTTTAAATATATATTCCTTTATATGTCTGTATATAACTATATCTGTATATATTCATATAGATATATAGGTACAGCGGATCATGTGCCCCCACACAATGATAATGCAGCCCCTAGGTGGAGAAGAAGTTAGCGTGGTCTAGATATTCAGAGTCCTGAAGTTAGCGTGCATCTAACTCCCCCTCTCCGCTACAGATTGCGATAGTTGTGACTCATCACCATGGCAACCACAACCCTGTTGATTGGCGCATCGCCACCCACGTGAGCGGCTGATGCAATTCCGGGTTCTGTTTCCCTTCTCAGCGTTGTATGCGGGTGCGATGGTGTGATGCATAGCGATCGGTGTTAGGATTGTCTTCAAGTTTGTGTTTGGTAGGTTGTCAACCATCTTATATTTATTTAGCATCTGACACGCTTGTTGTGAAATTCATGAGGCTATGAGCACTAGTTGGTTTTCCAAGCGTAATAGATGAATTGTTATAGCTGTGGAATATATGTTTCTCACCAATGTCCAGTATTGCTATAGGTTTTTTAACATGAACATATGCACTTTCACAATTTGTGTAAGAGCTGTGATGGCTCATATTGCATTTTAAGTATTAGAATAACACTATGTTTACTTTGTGACGTATGGTCACCCTAGCAACATATTTGGCGGTTTTTTTGCTAATTGGGGGGAGGGGTTTGTATGTTTGACTGTATAAATTCACTAATGTTTGATGCAATCACTGTCTGAGGAAGGGGATACACTGTCCCCGAAACGTCACTATTTCTTTGCCAAGTAAAGTTTTGTTGAAAAGTCCAGTGAGTGCAAGTTCTTTTTGTTATGGTATATTCAATTCCACTAGCACCCTGGCAGTTGCAATTGAGTGAGAGTGCACATCTTTGCTAACGGATATCATTTTGTTGTTGCACCCACATGAAAGAAACCTCTCTCTAATTAGGCATTCGTCTATTTACCACTATCACTTTACACCACACCTGACCTGTGGCAGTACATAATGGAACCTGATGTAGAAAATACACAGACTCTAACCTTTACGGTGGATGATGCAGCCAGAATTCTATTTAATCCTGAGGAGGAGACTACTGGTGGCAATACAGCACAAGCCATTTATTTGGCTTTGGTGAAATTGAAAAAGAAAGAAGTTGACTTGCGACTACATGGGGTCTACCTCTCAGAATACTATAGAAAGCTCATGATCCCAAGGGGCTTCAGGATACGTAATCAACCTACCATAGGACGAAACAACCCTGAGTTCTGTAAGCGCTGGTGCGCAATACTTAATAAATGTTCCCTTGACCTCATTCTCTTGGTTACAGAGGAGGTGAGGAACCAACTTGAAAAAATTAAAGTGGAGATTCAGGAATGGGAAAGGGATACGATTTCTGTAATGATCGAGGATTCATCTGAACAATTCAAGAATAGGAAACTGCAAACAGTAACCGAGGACCATAAGGATAAAACTGTCTATAGATGGTTAAGTGGTGGCGAGAATAGAAGACCATTCCCCCAGAGGCGTAGGAGACAAATATTCTATACAAAACAATCTCTCCAAACAGTTGATAGTAGCTCTGGATCAGACACAGAAACATCACAGACCCAGAGTGGAGCAAGTGGCGGCCAACCATCTGGCCAACAGGTTTTTCAAGGGGTCACTACCAGAGCCGGCTAGCGAGGATGAGGAAGAGGCCACACGTACGGAGGGGGGGCTGGAGAGAGAAAACCGCCACTGCCTACCAGAAAATAACCACCACTGGTCCTGTTGAGGACCTAGTGGTGAACATCAGTGACAGAGTTCTATCCATGGCAGAGAGAAGTGTGTTAAATAGAGGCTTGAGCTTTGTCCCTTCTGGCAAGGGTGACGAGTTCGCCAACTACATTGATTGCCAGAAATTCCAGCGGTCTTTGAGACTATTTTTTAAAGACCACTCCGCTGATGGTGACATACATAAGTTTAAGAACAAAAGTTCGTTTGACCCTTCAAGCAATAATGCCAGTATTAAGACTTTTATGAGATTGGTCTCTCAAGATTTGAGAGGATATGAGTCCAATAAATACCATACCAACCTAATTTCAGAAGAGAAAACAGCCATCACTACATTGTCTAAGGACCCTGACATTGTGATTCGCACCGCAGATAAGGGTGGTGCGGTAGTCGTACTGAATTATAAATATTACAGTGACGAGATTAATCAGCAACTTAGTGACAATGAGACGTATCAGCCACTTCCCAGGGATCCCACCAACAACTTTCAAACCTTGATACATCAGGTGGTTCAGGAGGGACTGAAAGAAGGGTGGATCGATGAAGACATAGCTGGTTTCTTGAGGATTGCACATCCAGTCTGTCCCATACTGTACACGCTTCCCAAAATTCACAAGGATCTGGAGAAGCCTCCGGGGAGGCCAATTGATTCTGCTCGTAACTCTATCACCTCTAGGCTAGCAATCTTCGTGGACCATTTCCTACAGCCCCTTGTGAGGAATATGAGGTCATACCTAAGGGATTCATCACAGCTGATTGCAGAACTTAAAACTATTAAGTTTGATGAGCCATATATTCTAGTTACAGCAGATGTTAACAGTTTATACACAATTATTCCGCACGAGACAGGGAAACAATATGTGTCTGATGCTTTGGATAAACATCCCTATGTATGTCCCCCTAGAGACTTCCTGATCAAACTGCTAGATTTGAGCTTACGTCTTAATTATTTCAGGTTTGAGGGCAAGTACCACCAACAAATATCAGGTACGGCCATGGGATCAAACGTGGCCCCCTCACTGGCTAACATATATATGGAGCATTATGAACTATTCGTGATGGGGATATACCAGAAACCTGAAATACTATACTATAAACGGTATATAGACGATTTGCTAATTATTTGGAGTGGTACAGTTATGGAGTTGGAAGGATGGTTTGAGTATTTGAATTCACTTACTAACCCAGTGAAATTTAAATTCAAACATGATTCGGAAAGTATTGAGTTCTTGGACTTAAATATCTTTAAAACGGAGAGTGGTTATTTGGGTACCTCTTTATTTAGGAAACCCACAGACAGAAACTCTATCCTACACGCCACGAGCAACCATCCGACAGCACTCCTCAAGGCAATTCCGAAAGCCCAACTGCAGCGGGCCGCAAGGAACAATAGTGATGAGACTAAAAGATACCAACAACTCAATGAGATGCAACAACGGTTCACACAACGAGGTTACAATCCGCACCTTATAAAACAGAGCAGAATGGTAGTGGAAAATGATACCTTGATGGCTTCTCGAATTGATCCAAAAGAGGAGCAGAGAATTACCTTTACTACGGTCTATAGTCCCTCAACGAGAGCCTTGGGTATATCATTAAGGGAACACTGGCATATTGTACAAGGTGATCCCTCTCTCTCGTTCAATGGTTGGCAACCCCCTAGAGTGGGATATAAACGCGACAAGAATTTAAAAGATCTTCTGATGCTCACTGATCCCACCCATTGCTATAACCCGGAGACATGGTTGACACAAAGAAAGAAACCAGGATGTTACAGATGCTTGGGATGTACCACATGCAACGCTATGATTCTAGGGTCCACCTTTGGACATCCCCATCGAAACCAAAGATTCAAGATCAGGCATGTGATGACGTGCACCACTTCTCACGTGGTGTACCTACTGAATTGTAGCTGTGGGCGGTTTTATGTGGGAAAAACCACTGATGATGCCAGAACCCGGTTTGCTAATCACAGGTCATCTATCAGAACTGCTCTGAAAAAGGGCTCTAGTGACCAACCTGTGGCCAGGCATTTTGTGGAGAAAGGTCATGGACTTCAGGACCTGAGATTCACCCTAATCGATCATGTCCCCCCATTGAGACGGGGGGGGTGATAGGGATACACTCCTACTACAGATTGAGGCCAAATGGATTTTTCGCTTAAACACCTTGCAACCCCATGGACTCAATACTATGTTTGACTGGCACTGCTTTCTGTAGCATGGATCCAGCCCCTGTGGATGCCTGACTGTTATATTATGAGAGTCCACGCCATTTAGGTTACTTATTTGGAGAGTCCACACTCCATTCTATGTCTATTTATTCTTTGCTATCTTTGTTTCATTCTCTCTCTCTTTTTTCTCATGCACATATGGGGTTTCTTTAGTTTATTCTCTCTGGGTTCTTTTGATCTATTTTCTATCTTTCATCTTTGTCTGAGGTTTTTCTTGTACTTCTTTTTTCTTTTACAACGTCTATTGGTGGTCGGGACTCTAGTCTACAACTGAGACACTACTTTGCTACACAGAATGCGCTACCCTGTATGTGATCTATACATTACTCACCAGGCTATGGCGATAGCATGTTAGGATAGTTACACTGTAAACGTGCAAACGTATAGAATGGCACTTTACAGGGATGTGTGGTATCAATGTTGTAGCTAATACAGTGGCGCTTACTATGAGTGAAGGTGCATGTATGATATAGCACGGATAGTTCCATTGATTGAGGTTTGGCAATGTAGTGCTATGCAATCAGGTATGTTATGTCTTATTGACAACTTCTAATACCGCTTCACATTATGTTGGTGCCCTCTCCGCTACAGATTGCGATCGTTGTGACTCATCACCATGGCAACCACAACCCTGTTGATTGGCGCATCGCCACCCACGTGAGCGGCTGATGCAGTTCCGGGTTCTGTTTCCCTTCTCAGCGTTGTATGCGGGTGCGATGGTGTGATGCATAGCGATCGGTGTTAGGATTGTCTTCAAGTTTGTGTTTGGTAGGTTGTCAGCCATCTTATATTTATTTAGCATCTGACACGCTTGTTGTGAAATTCATGAGGCTATGAGCACTAGTTGGTTTTCCAAGCGTAATAGATGAATTGTTATAGCTGTGGAATATATGTTTCTCACCAATGTCCAGTATTGCTATAGGTTTTTTAACATGAACATATGCACTGTCACAATTTGTGTAAGAGCTGTGATGGCTCATATTGCATTTTAAGTATTAGAATAACACTATGTTTACTTTGTGACGTATGGTCACCCTAGCAACATATTTGGCGTTTTTTTTTGCTAATTGGGGGGAGGGGTTTGTATGTTTTACTGTATAAATTCACTAATGTTTGATGCAATCACTGTCTGAGGAAGGGGATACACTGTCCCCGAAACGTCACTATTTCTTTGCCAAGTAAAGTTTTGTTGAAAAGTCCAGTGAGTGCAAGTTCTTTTTGTTATGGTATATATATATATATATATATATATATATATATATAAAACACTTATGCTAAAATTAGTAATTTATGCTGCACCAACACTAGTAAAATTCTATACATAAAAATTGATAATTGCAACTTCACTGACTAAAAAAAGTGCATAAGAAGTAATTAAAAACTTTTACCTTGAGTCGCGGTTGACCCCTTTCCACTCAAATACCTTAAAACATAAAAATTATTTTTATTCAATTTTAATATTTTATGATGTGTTTACTGTCTATTTACTGTAAATATTTTTCATTCAAATGTTCTTCACATTGTAGAAACTGTTCTTAGTATTTTTAAATATATATTCCTTTATATGTCTGTATATAACTATATCTGTATATATTCATATAGATATATAGGTACAGCGGATCATGTGCCCCCACCCAATGATAATGCAGCCCCTAGGTGGAGAAGAAGTTAGCGTGGTCTAGATATTCAGAGTCCTGAAGTTAGCGTGCATCGGGTTTTGCTCTTGCCCAAAGAGTTTAGAGTTTACATCCAGTGGTGTTTGCATGTGAGCGAAAATGATAGCGCACGATTTATAATCTGTCCCAAAGTGTTTATTTGCTTAAAGACCAGTAAATAAAGTAGACTTGCATAATCTAACAAATGCATGATAAAAAGGCAAATCAAAAGCACTTAGTCTGAAATTCAAATGAGTAGTAGATTTGTGTCTATCTGTATTCCTCCTGTATCATGTGACAGCCATTGGCCAATCAAAAATGCATATACGAGCCTGCAGGCTCGCCAGAAACAGCAGTTATGAAGCAGCGGTCACAAAGACCGCTGCTCCATAACCTGTCCGCCTGCTCTGAGCAGGCGGACAGACATCGCCGGAAATCAACCCGATCGAGTACGATCGGGTTGATTGACACCCCCCTTCCGGTCAGTCTGCAGGGGGCGGCTATTGTGAGCTGCTGGTGCAATGCTGAATACGGCGAGCGTAATGATCGGGGAATTCAGCGAGGTCTGTCGGACCTGATCCGCACTGTCGGATCAGGTCCGACAGATCTTAATAACTAGAGGCCTGTGTCTCAGTGTTGTAGTCTGGCAAATGATACTACTATTTTACAGGTGATGTGCGGCTTTTATTAAATACTATTTGAATACTGTGCTGTACTGTGCTAAACTTGAACTTGTTAGTTCAAACATGTTTTTAAACACACTGGCAAGTGAAAAGAAAGCTAAAACCACCTTGTTTCATTTTAAAGGGATAAGAAAGTCAAAATTAAACTTGCATGATTCAGATAGAGCATGTCATTTTCAGACACTTTTAAATTCACTTCTATTTTCAAATGTGCTTCGTTCTTTTAGTATCCCTTGTTAAAAAATAAATACGCACATATCATAAGCTAGTGGGAGCTGCTGATAATTGGTGCCTGCACACATTTGTCTCTTGTGATTGGCTAATTAGATATGTTCAGCTAGCTGCCAGTAGTGCAATGCTGTTCCTTCAGCAAAGGATAACAAAAGAATAAAGCTAAATTGATAATAGAAGTAAATTAGAATGTTGTTTAAAATTGTATGTTCTATCTGAATCATAGGGCTCCATGTACTAAGAGGCGGGCAGACAGCTTCTTAACTCGCGAAGCTGTCCGCCCACCTCCGCTACACACGGGCAGCGGATCTATTGATCCGCTTGCCCGTATGTATCATTACACACTCAGCGGAGTGTGTAATGCCCGCCCCTTCAGTCGCGCGACCAATCACGCGACTGAAGGGGCTGTCAATCACCGAGAGCGAGCGAGCTCTCTGTGATTTTGCTTCGCCACCTAAGAGGTGGGGTAGGGTGTAGGAAGCAGCGGTCTAATGACCTCTGCTTCTTACATTGCGGGAAGCAGACTCGCATATGCGAACCTGCCCCGCAAAGGCTCCGGAGCAGCTTTCGCTGCTTCGTACATGGAACCCATAAAATACATTTTTGGGGTTTACTATCCCTTTTACGGCAGTTTTCACTTTACAGCGGTGCTCCGGGCCCTAACCCGCTATATGAGCAAAGTAAACCTGTAATTCTGTGGCCTATCACAAGACTATACTGCATTAGTAACTGCCAGTTCTATGATACAACCATAATATATATGAACTAGTTTTTATAAAGTAGTATTTTCTCATATTAAGGGTTTCCAGAAGAGATTGTTTAAGCTATATAATACTTTATCCCTTACATAACTCAGAAGTCAAATGTGCTGTGAATGCACGTATGGGAATTTATTTTGATATCCACTAAAAAGAGCTTGGTAAAAAAAAGAATAAGATTCACGTTTTCACAGTTTTGATGTATTTGACTGTCATTTTTTAAGGCAATTGATAGCGTTTTCCAATGCTTTGTACAATGTACGATAGATTTGTTCACAAACAAAATAATGTTTTGACTGATTTGCTTCTCAAGTAAAAAGTTTAATATTGGCGTCACTAGGGTTGGTGTCACCCGGTGCGGTAAGTCATGGTGTCACCCCCCTCCCCCCAGAAAGCAGACACACACAAAAACACAGGCAAACACACATACAAACACTCAGACACACTTTAAAACATACTCAGATGCACACACAAACACTCGGAAACTGAGACACACAAAAACTCAGACACACACTTACAAAATATGTAAACTGCACTGCATTAATTATGAAACTCATGCCTAGAGCTGCTCCCTGGCTCAGCAGAACATGAAATGAAAGATAAACAGAACACTCTAAAATAAATCACTGAAGAAAAGGTTTAGGCACGCAAACTATGAAAATTCTGCTCTCTGACTCTGTTCCAAGTCTGGCAGTGAGCACAGATAGGCACAGATAGGCAGGCAGGTTTAGGCTAGCAGCGCAACTTTGCAAGCCCCACGGCACACCCACAACATTCATAGTGAAATTGGGCAGGGGAGGAGCAAAGTACAAACAAGCAAAAGCAGCCGGGAAAACTATTTGTTGAAATTGCAGCGCTGGCTCAAGGGGCAAAAAAATTGTGTGTCTACAACTTCCCCAGTCCCACTAATGTTCACAAATTCCAGCCTCTAATAAAATAATCTATGCATCTCAACATTGTATTTCTTTGAATTTTAATAAAATTAAAAAAATATATATATATATTTTTTTGTTGGTGTCACCCCCTGGAGGGTGTCACCCAGGTGCGGCCCACACCCCCCGCACCCCCCTAGTGACGCCACTAATTTGAACATTCCCCAGTTTTTAGAGAAGCAGAAGTACAGCTGGATATGAGCTTACATGTTAAATAAGATTAAAGGGACACAGAAGTCAAAATTAAAATGTCATGATTTAGATAGAGCATGTAGTTTTAAAAGACTTTCCAATTTACTTCTGTTATCAAATAATGCTGTCTTTTTATATGTACACTTTCTAAGGCGCCAGCACCTACTGAGCATGTGCAAGAGTTCACAGTATATATGTATATCAATCTGTGATTGGCTAATAGCTGTCACATGATATAGGGGGCCGGCACATTGAAGTAAATTTTGAAATATGACTAATAACCATTTCAATTAGTTTAGCAAATTAGCACAACCAGTATTACATGGAGGCAAAATAAGTGCATGTAATTAATAAATTAATGTAGTTAATGTAAAAGGAACTTGTGATATGTTATTGATTCAAGTTCACATTTTAAGAAGACTCTGAACATCACATAATAACGGTGTTTTCTTAATTGGTCTTGAAATGTAAAGTTCAACAAATGCCCAAACAAATTGGTTTAGATGGTTCTTCTAATGGAGTAAAATAGATCCTCAAATAAGTTGGCTATGAAAGGGATTGAAAATACGTGGATGGATTCAAATTCCCATAGTGTTACATCCAGGAGTTAGAAATTGTTTACATATAACTTGGTTAAGACAAACAAAATCAAATATATTTTTCTTCCTTATTAAAATAAAGAGTTTACACATACAATAAACAATTACTTTGACTATGTAAATAGTAATGCAGATTGTACTGGTAACAAGACTGGAATAATACTGAGGCAGTAACACACCACTTAAAGGGATAGTCTAGTCAAAATAAAACCTTCATGATTCAGATAAATCATGCAATTTTAAGCAACTTTCTAATTTACTCCTATTAACATTTTTTCTTTGTTCTATTGGTATCTTTATTTGAAAAGGCAAGAATGTAAGCTTAGGAGCCAGCCCATTTTTGGTTCAGGACCTGGCTAGCGCTTGTTCAACCAAAAATGGGCTGGTTCCTAAGCTTACATTCTTGCTTTTTCAAATAAAGATACCAAGAGAAAGAAGAAAAATTGATAATAGGAGTAAATTAGAAAGTTGCTTAAATTGGATGCTCTATCTGAATCATGAAAGTTTTATTTTGACTAGACTATCCCTTTAAGTTGCTTTTATTCCCACTAGACAACATGGTAACTTGAACGGTGGGGGCAAAGAGCCCACTAAGTATTGTCTCGTCCCCAATGCCATAATAGTTAGGGTGCTAGAAGAAAAACATCTTGAGTTACAAAAATGAATATTAAAAGAGATACATTTGTATTGTACATGTAGGTGTTTAACTGTAATATATATTATTGCATTTTAAAGGAAATAAATGTCAAAACTGAAAAACGTATGAAAACAATTTAGAATAGGGGCATTTTTACTCTACACATGTATTAGGGAAGAATGGCTTCTAGTAAAGGTTATGACTGTTTCAGTGATAGCTTTAAAGAGCCAATAAATACAGTAGAATTGCATAATCAACAAAGGCATTATAAAAAAACAAAGGAAATGTGCTTAATCTGAATTTCAAATAAGTAATAGATTTTTTTTTCTGACAAATTTCCGTTATATTTATTTTCCATCCCTCTGCATCATGAGAAAGCCATCAGTAGGAGTTGGAGCCTCAGAAAGTGTGCAAATAAAAAGATTGTGCACATTTTGATAATAAAAGTAAATTAGAAAGTTGTTTTAAAATTTGATGCTCGATCTGAATCATGAAAGTTTAATTTTGACTTAGTGTTCTGTTTAACTGTGCACTGAGCATATGTACATAATATAGGCCAGGGTTCTTTAAACCATGGGTCGGGACCTACTACAGGGTTACAAGACCATGCTTACTGGGTCGCAACTTTTGTGTGGTGTGCGTTGTATGAGAGTGTGGTGTGTGTTGTATGAGAGTGTGTGTGGTATGAGAGTGTGTGTGGTGTATGTGTGTTGTATGAGAGTGTGTGTGTTGTATGAGAGTGTGTGGTGTGTGTGTGTTGTATGAGAGTGTGTGTGTTGTATGAGAGTGTGTGTGTTGTATGAGAGTGTGTGGTGTGTGTGTGTTGTATGAGAGTGTGTGTGGTGTATGAGAGTGTGTTGTGTGTGTGTGTGTGTATTGTATGAGAGTGTGTGTGGTATGAGAGTGTGTGATGTGTGTTTTATGAGAGTGTGTGTGGTGTGTATTTTATGAGAGTGTGTTGTGTGTGTGTGTGTGTTGTATGAGAGTGTGTATGGTGTGTGTTGTATGAGAGAGTGTGTGGTGTGTGTTTTATGGAGTGTGTGGTGTGTGTATTTTATGAGAGTGTGGTGTGTTGTATGAGAGTGTTTGTGGTGTGTGTTGTATGAGAGTGTGTGTGTTGTATGAGAGGGTTTGTGTTGTATGAGAGTGTGTGGTGTATGAGAGTGTGTGTGTTGTATAAGAGTGTGTGGTGTGTGTATTATATGAGAGTGTGTGTATTGTATGAGAGTATGTGTGGTGTGTCTTGTATGAGAGTGTGTGATGTGTGTTGTATGAGAGTGTGTGTGTGTGTTGTATGAGAGTGTGTGTGTTGAATGAGAGTGTTTGTGTATGTATGAAAGTGTGTGTGTTGTATGAGAGTGTTTGTGGTTTGTGTTGTATGAGAGAGTGTGTGTTGTATGAGAATGTGTATGATAGTGTGTGTTGTATGAGAGTGAGAGTGTGTGTGTTGTATGAAAATGTGTATGATAGTATGTGTGTTGTATGAGAGTGTGTGTGTTGTATGAGAACGTGTATGATAGTGTGTGTGTTGTATGAGAGTGTTTGTGGTGTGTTTGTTGTATGAGAGAGTGTGTGTGTTGTATGAGAATGTGTATGATAGTGTGTGTGTTGTATGAGAGTGTTTGTGTATGTATGAGAGTGTGTGTGTTGTATGAGAGTGTTTGTGGTGTGTGTTGTAAGAGAGAGTGCGTGTGTTGTATGAGAATGTGTATGATAGTGTGTGTGTTGTATAAGAATGTTTATGATAGTTTGTGGTGTGTGTGTGTTGTATGAGAGTGTGTATATATATGAGAGTGTGTGTGCTGTATGAGAGTATTTGTGGAGTGGTGTGTGTGTGTGTGTTTTATGAGAGAGTGTGTGTGTTGTATGAGAGTATGTTTGTGGTGTGTGTGTTGTATGAGAGAGTGTGTGTTGTATGAGTGTGTGTGTGTGTGTGTATATATATATATATATATATATATATATATATATATATATATATATATATATATATATATATATGAGAGTGTGTGTGTTGTATGAGAGTATTTGTGGAGTGGTGTGTGTGTGTGTGTGTTTTATGAGAGAGTGTGTGTGTTGTATGAGAGTATGTTTGTGGTGTGTGTGTTGTATGAGAGAGTGTGTGTTGTATGAGTGTGTGTGTGTGTGTATATATATATATATATATATGAGAGTGTGTGTGTTGTATGAGAGTATTTGTGGTTTGTGTGTTGTATGAGAGAGCTTGTTTGTTGTATGAGAGTATGTTTGTGTTATTACCTTTTACAACACTTTCAAGTTTGACTACAATCAGGAATAAAGTACACACACATTTTAGTCACTTTGCCAAAAATTGCATATATCCTGTTGTATATTACTTCAGAAAATTTCAGACCAAGCATAAAAACAGGGTTGTAAAGGTACAGGTATACCTCACTTTACAGCGCTTCACTTTACAGCGCTTCGCTAATACAGCGCTTTGTGGAGCTGAAGTTCAATCTCCAAGGATTTTGAAACAGTGCTGTAATCATTATGAGATTGCGAGAAAAGTGACTGGCACCATTTTGTTATGCGCAGTTCACTTTGTTTACAGCATTACAGTGCAATCTTTGTCTCAGTGTTATAGCCTGGCAAATTTTACTACATTAATTGTCACTATTTTACAGGTTATTAAACTAAACATAGCACTATTGCTCCCCTAATATATGTTAGTTCAAACATGTTTTCAAGTCTTTAAACACACGGGCAAGTGAAAAGAAAGCTAAAACTGCCTTGTTTCACTTTAAGGCGGTTTTCACTTTACAGCGGGACTCCGGTCCCTAACCCGCTGTATGAGCGGGGTATACCTGTATGTAATATCATGGCATCATTGGTCTTAGAAAAAAAAGTTTCAAGAACCTTGACATAGGCCATGTGCACCTGCATCTAAACACTACTTTTGTTCAGAGAGCATTTTGCATCTGCAATTACTTTAAGTAATTGCTGATGGACACATAATACCTCTTACTTTCTGAGAACACATGACGTTTGAAAGAGGATGCACAGGTCATATCTATATATGCTGAGTGCAAAGTAAAAGCTATCACTAAACCAGTTATAAATTATACTTACACCATTTATTCTACATGTGTATTACAAAATTGAAATCCAAGCATGTGCATTTAAATTTTGGGTTTTATGCCTCCTTTAACAGTCCTTTTTTTGCAGTACAGAAATATAATTTATATCTACATCAACAATGCTATAATTTATACTTGCTCAACAGTGTTTCAACTATCTTTCTCCTTGGCAGCTACCCAAAAAAACATGCCCAGCCTATTATGTAGTACTGCCTAGTATGTCAGTGTCCTGTTTTTATAGCATAACTTAACATTTATTTTTTTGAACAAAGAATGTTCTCTGGCAAATTGGCTGGATTCCTATACACCATGGATGATCTGGTTGGATAAATAGGGTATGGAAGATTAGGATTGCTATTACAACCTCATACAGTGCCCGGCTCCTCAGGAAAGCAGTCTCTGATGTTGATTTACGCGTTACAAAACAAGCTCATTTTGTTATTGCGACAATATATTCACAACATGAAAGGTCATACCTCTTCTGGATTCAGTGCCACTTACAACACATCTATGTCTCAACCTTAACGTTCTCCCAGCATTCACATTTGGTATGAAGAAAACCTCCCTCTACATTCTACACAGCAGGAGAGTTCATCAGATACATTATGTCTCATCTTTTCAGAATTAAAATCTCTGGATTTAATTCAACACATCTTTATCATGTTACAGGTTGGCTATAAAAAACAGGGGGTAATTAGTACATGGGTGGAAAAACATGTAAAGTCTTTTGAGTCAGATTTTTTTTTAGTGGGCCTGAAGTAGAAGTTAAGACATAGGGGCCTATTTATCAAGCCATCAACCGCAAATACGCTGGAATTCCACAGCATAATTGTGGCGAGCCTGATTCCCCTTATTTATCAAACCCTACAGACCGGCAAAAGTAGAATTTTATGACACAGATCGATGCTCATGTCAGATGATTACAGATGATCTGAATGCAAATTCGGCACTATCTGACTACTTTTGCTAGTTAACAAATTTCTACCAGGTACGCTCGGCACTATTCCGGCCCAGCGTACCTGGTTTTCAATCCGCCGCCCTGGAGGCGGCGAATGCCATAGGAATCAATGGGAGTCTGAAAGCAGCGAAAGCTCATGTTCACTGCTGCCCATTGATTCCTATGGGAGAATAAAGTTACGTTTACACCTAACACCATAACATGTACCCGAGTCTAAACACCCCTAATCTGCAGCCCCCTACACCGCCCCCACCTACATTATACTTATTAACCCCTAATCTGCTGCCCCGACACTGCCGCCATCTACATTATACTTATTAACCCCTAATCTGCTGCCCCAACACCACCGCCACCTACATTATACTTATTAACCCCTAATCTGCCCCCCTACACCGCCACCTACATAATGTTATTAACCCCTAATCTGCCGTCCCCCACGTCGCTGCCACTATATTACATTTATTAACCCCTAAACCTAAGTCTAACCCTAACACCCCCTAACTTAAATCTAATTTAAATAAATATAAATAAAATTACTATCATTAACTACATTATTCCTATTTAAAACTAAATACTTACCTATAAAATAAACAATAAGATAGCTAAAATATAACTAATTGTTACATTGTATCTAGCTTAGGGTTTTGTTTTATTATACAGGCAAGTTTGTATTTATTTTAACTAGGTAGAATAGTTACTAAATAGTTATTAACTATTTAATAACTACCTAGCTAAAATAAATACAAAAGTACCTGTAAAATAAAACCTAACCTAACTTACAATAACACCTAACCTAACAATACAATTAAATAAATTAACTACAATTAACCAATTTAAATACAATAACATAAACTAAATTAAATTAGCTAAAGTACAAACCCCCCCACTAAATTACAGAAATTTAAACTAATTACACCTAATCTAATAGCCCTGTCAAAATAAAAAATGCCCCCCCCAAAATAAAAAAAAACCTAGCCTAAACTAAACTACCAATAGCCCTTACAAGCTCTTTGACCTGAAAAAAAAATACAAACAACCCCCCAACAGTAAAACCCACAACCCACACAACCAACCCCCCAAAAAAATACTAACTAAAAAAACCTAAGCTCCCCATTGCCCTGAAAAGGGCATTTGGATGGGCATTGCCCTTAAAAGGGCAGTTAGCTTTATTGCAGCCCAAAGCCCTAACCTAAAAATAAAACTGACCCAATACAGCCTTAAAAAAACTAACACTAACCCCCTAAAGATCGACTTACAGGGAGACATCTTCATCCAAGCCCGGCGAAGTGGTCCTCCAGACGGGCAGAAGTCTTCATCCAAGCTGGGCAGAAGTGGTCCTCCAGACGACATCTTCTATCTTCATCGGAACGGGTCCATCTTCAAGACATCCGACGCGGAGCATCCTCTTCGGCCGACGACTACCCGACGAATGAAGGTTCCTTTAAGTGACGTCATCCAAGATGGCGTCCCATAGATTCCGATTGGCTGAGAGAATTCTATCAGCCAATCAGAATTAAGGTAGAAAAAATCCTATTGGCTGATGCAATCAGCCAATACGATTGAACTTCAATCCTGATTGGAACAGCCAATAGGATTGAGCTCACATTCTATTGGCTGTTCCAATCAGCCAATAGGATTGAGGGATTGCATCAGCTAATTGGATTTTTTCTACCTTAATTCCGATTGGCTGATAGAATTCTATCAGCCAATCGGAATCTAAGGGACGCCATCTTGGATGACGTCACTTAAAGGAACCTTCATTTGTCAGGTAGTAATTGGCCGAAGAGGATGCTCTGCGTCGGATGTCTTGAAGATGGACCTGCTCCGCGCCGGATGGGTGAAGATAGAAGATGCCGTCTGGATGAAGACTTCTGCCATCTGGAGGACCACTTCTGCCCGGCTTGGATGAAGACTTCTGCCCGTCTGGAGAACCACTTCTGCCCGGCTTGGATGAAGACGTCTCCCGGTAAGTCGATCTTCAGGGGGTTAGTGTTAGTTTTTTTTAAGGGTGTATTGGGTGGGTTTTATTTTTAGGTTAGGGCTGCAAAAGAGCTAACTGCCCTTTTAAGGACAATGCCCATCCAAATGCCCTTATCAGGGCAATGGGGAGCTTAGGTTTTTTTAGTTAGTATTTATTTTGGGGACTTGGTTGTGTGGTTGGTGGGTTTTACTGTTGGTGGGGTTGTTTGTATTTTTTTTTACAGGTAAAAGAGCTGATTACTTTGGGGCAATGCCCCACAAAAGGCCCTTTTAAGGGCTATTGGTAGTTTAGTTTAGGCTAGGATTTTTTTTATTTGGGGGGCTTTTTTTCAATTTTGATAGGGCTATTAGATTATGTGAAATTAGTTTAAATTTCTGTAATTTTTTTATTATTTTCTGTAATTTAGTGGGTTTATTTTTTACTTTAGATAATTTAATTTAATTTAGGTTATTGTATTTAATTTAGTTAATTGTATGTAATTTAGTTAATTGTATTTAATTGTAGTGTAGTGTTAGGTGTTATTGTAACTTAGGTTAGGTTTTATTTTACAGGTACTTTTGTATTTATTTTAGCTAGGTAGTTATTAAATAGTTAATAACTACTTAATAACTAGTCTACCTAGTTAAAATAAATACAAACTTTCCAGTAAAATAAAAAAAAACCCTAAGCTAGATACAATATAACTATTAGTAACATTGGAGCTATCTTAGGGTTTATTTTATAGGTAAGTAATTAGTTTTAAATAGGAATAATGTAGTTAATGAAAGTAATTTTATTTATATTTATTTAAATTAGATTTAAGTTAGGGGGTGTTAGGGTTAGACTTAGGTTTAGGGGTTAATAAATTTAATATAGTGGCGGCGACGTTGGGGACGGCGGATTATGGGTTAATAAGTGTTATGTAGGTGGAGGCGGTGTAGGGGGCGGCAGATTAGGGGTTAATAAGTATAATGTAGGTGGCGGTGGGCTCCAGGAGCGGTGGTTTAGGGGTCAATAACTTTATTTAGTTGCGGCGGGGTCTGGGAGTGTCGGTATAGGGGTAAAACAGTATAGTATAATGTGGGTGTTTAGTGACTGTATACCAATAAAGCTGGGGAAAAGCCGAAGAGCAGCGAGATGAATGTCAGTTAACAACAGTCCGCTGCTTATCGCCCCGTACTTGCTGCGTGGCTTTTTTACAGCTTTTTTGGTAACTTTCGAGAACGTATTCACGTCCACAGCAGCGATGTTAGGCGATCTTAGGTGAGCGTATTGGCGCCGGCGAATGCAAGTAAGTTGACGGGTTGATAAATAGGGGCCATAGACTGGCATCTCCTTGACTTACTATACCTTTTTATCATGATTTGTAGCTTAGATTTAGGACAACAAACAAAAAATGTCTAGAAAATAAAGTTTGTATTAAAATTTACAAGGGTGCTGAGACTTTACTAAGATGGGACCTTATTATTTTTATTAATTTTGCCATAAACCTGTGCCTGCATATAATGTAAAAAGCAAAGCAATATTTGTGATGGATACCCCTGGCTACCTTAACTGGGTAGCTCCACCAAAAGGAGCCCTGCTTCCTCCCTGCCGACTGCAGCTATGTAGCTGGCAAGTGACCACAGCCTGTAGCCACCTCTGATGCCCGACAGCACCAGTACTCAGGGTCCCACCCTGTGGATGACTCCAGCTACCCAGACTAGGTAGCTCTTCCAGCATGTCCTTCCTCTGCCTAGAACAGGCTGCTATGTAGCTCAGGAAAGTGATTTTAGCTGGAGCTCACTCAAATAACTAGACACGCTTTCAGGTTAAACAGGAACTGATTTTATTGAGAACACACACTCCTTTTATATACAGAGCTCATCTTGATAACACAAAGGACAATCCCACTATTTTCCCACCATTCCCACCCCTCCAGACAGCCCGGCACCTCCATAGGAGCCACAGTCTCACATAATCCCAATACTTAGGGGTGGCGGTTTCGGGTGATCCCGGAACTTCCAGGGTGTCATTTTAAAGCTCTCGGTCCCCAGATGCCACAGTCCAAAAATCATGATTCGTTACTGGGGATCGGAGTTACAGTCCATTGAAGTTATGGGGTTAGTGGTGTCCAAAATCCCCAGTTCCCAAAGGAGCTCCCCTCCGGTAATTACCCCAACTCTTGTCCTCCCTAGGAGCTACTAATCCACAAAAGAGCGGAGCTCTGGGGCACATGGTTGCTGGAGCGACGTGGTGTAAAGTTAGCGGGTTTCCTGCTTTCCTGTGGCCGACCGGGAGTTCCAGGAGCCTGGCCAGCCTGAGAGGGGTTAGGCGGGTGTCCGTTGTGAGGCGGCCGACCGGGAGTTCCAGGAGCCTGGCCAGCCTAGGAGGGTTATCCTGGTCATAAACTAACTCTTTTCTGAACACAAAAACATGCCAACATAAAGCAAACATACAGTCTCCAGAGATGGTGGTTGCTCTGAGGAGCCCAAACCCACTGAGAAACAACAGGGGTGAGGTTGTAGGGGGCCGGGGGGTAGCCTTAGCCATCTGATATCTGTGACATCTCCCCCCTCCAGTTTGGCAGACCCGGCTAGACCCTTAACGGGTCGGCCTGGGGCTGTCCGATGGTGGCCCTCCACTTCTCGGTTGCTGAGAGAGGTTATCCCATTTCTCCTGAGCTTGGGGCACCCTGGGGGGTTTCCTGCTGGAGTTTATACCCTGCGCCCTGGGCGCAGGGATAGTCACATAATGCAAAGTCCCAAACAAGTTTGCTAAGGCCGGCTCCCAAACAATTGCTGTTCCACAAGTTCCAGTGTCCTTAAGTTCCATGGCCAAACTGTCTCCCTTTGTGACACTCTGTTGAGTACTGGCTGACCCACCCACAAACAAAGCTAGTGCCGGTTTCACAGCTGTATTCTCACCCCAGATCAGAGGGGGAGGTTGCTCCTTGGTGGGGCAGGTAAAGCTCGGGTGCCCAAACATGTGACACCAACTGAATACACTTTTATCCTCCTTGCTCAATGCAATGCCTGCCCCCTGTGAGAAATACTCTGGGACAAGAAAAGGGTAGAAACCCTGCCAAGTTACTGAGGGGAGAGTCCGTCTGTCTCTTCTCCCGAGAAGGAGATCTACCGCTGGGGAGGGAGGTCTGCTACTTCTGCTCCATGGGAAACTGCGCTGCCGCTGGGGAGAGAGACCAACTGTCTCCTCTCACAGAAAGGGATTCGGCCGCTGGGGAGAGATATCGATACCCGTCTCTCCCTGCAAGGGTTTCTCTGTAAGGGGAGGGAGGACGACTACCTCCGCTCCCGGGGGATGGCTCTGCCACTGGGGAGAGAGACCGACAGTCTCCTCTCCCGGCTCCTGGCTCTGCCGCTGGGGAGAGAGACAGACTGTCTCCTCTCCCAGGAAGGGTTCTGTTTACGGGGAGGGAGGATGACTACCTCTGCTCCCAGGGGATGGCTCTGCCACTGGGGAGAGAGACTGACTGTCTCCTCTCCCGGCTCCTGGCTTTGCCGCTGGGGAGAGAGACCAACTGTCTCCTCTCCCAGGAAGGGGTTTTGTTTACGGGGAGGGAGAATGACTACCTTCCCTCTCAGGGGATGGCTCTGCCATTGGGGAGAGAGACCGACTGTCTCCTCTCCTGGCTCTGCCACTGGGGAGAGAGACCGACTGTCTCCTCTCCCGGGAAGGGGTTCTGTTTATGGGGAGGGAGGACGACTACCTCCGCTCCCAGGGGATGGCTCTGACGCTGGGGAGAGAGACCGACTGTCACCTCTCCCGGCTCCTGGCTCTGCCGCTGGGGAGAGAGACCGACTGTCTCCTCTCCCGGGAAGGGGTTCTGTTTACGGGGAGGGAGGACGACTACCTCCGCTCCCAGGGGATGGCTCTGCCGCTGGGGAGAGAGACCGACTGTCTCCTCTCCCGGCTCCTGGCTCTGCCGCTGGGGAGAATGACCGACTGTCTCCACTCCCGGGAAGGGGTTCTGTTTACAGGGAGGGAGGACGACTACCTCCGCTTCCAGGAGATGGCTCTGCCACTGGGGAGAGAGACCGACTGTCTCCTCTCCCGGCTCCTGGCTCTGCCGCTGGGGAGAGAGACAGACTGTCTCCTCTCCCAGGAAGGGTTCTGTTTACGGGGAGGGAGGATGACTACCTCTGCTCCCAGGGGATGGCTCTGCCACTGGGGAGAGAGACTGACTGTCTCCTCTCCTGGCTCTGCCGCTGGGGAGAATGACCGACTGTCTCCACTCCCGGGAAGGGGTTCTGTTTACAGGGAGGGAGGACGACTACCTCCGCTCCCGGGGGATGGCTCTGCCACTGGGGAGAGAGACCGACAGTCTCCTCTCCCGGCTCCTGGCTCTGCCGCTGGGGAGAGAGACAGACTGTCTCCTCTCCCAGGAAGGGTTCTGTTTACGGGGAGGGAGGATGACTACCTCCGCTCCCAGGGGATGGCTCTGCCACTGGGGAGAGAGACTGACTGTCTCCTCTCCCGGCTCCTGGCTTTGCCGCTGGGGAGAGAGACCAACTGTCTCCTCTCCCAGGAAGGGGTTTTGTTTACGGGGAGGGAGAATGACTACCTTCCCTCTCAGGGGATGGCTCTGCCATTGGGGAGAGAGACCGACTGTCTCCTCTCCTGGCTCTGCCACTGGGGAGAGAGACCGACTGTCTCCTCTCCCGGGAAGGGGTTCTGTTTATGGGGAGGGAGGACGACTACCTCTGCTCCCAGGGGATGGCTCTGACGCTGGGGAGAGAGACCGACTGTCACCTCTCCCGGCTCCTGGCTCTGCCGCTGGGGAGAGAGACCGACTGTCTCCTCTCCCGGGAAGGGGTTCTGTTTACGGGGAGGGAGGACGACTACCTCCGCTCCCAGGGGATGGCTCTGCCGCTGGGGAGAGAGACCGACTGTCTCCTCTCCCGGCTCCTGGCTCTGCCGCTGGGGAGAATGACCGACTGTCTCCACTCCCGGGAAGGGGTTCTGTTTACAGGGAGGGAGGACGACTACCTCCGCTTCCAGGAGATGGCTCTGCCACTGGGGAGAGAGACCGACTGTCTCCTCTCCCGGCTCCTGGCTCTGCCGCTGGGGAGAGAAACTGACTGTCTCCTATCCTGGGAAGAGGTTCTGTTTACGGGGAGGGAGGACGACTACCTCCGCTCCCAGGGGATGGCTCTGCCACTTGGGAGAGAGACCGACTGTCTCCTCTCCCAGCTCCTGGATCTGCCACTGGGGAGAAAGACTGACTGTCTCCACTCCCGGGAAGGGGTTCTGCTGCTGGGGAGAGTTATTGACATCCATCTCTACCTGCAAGGGGTTCTCTGTAAGGGGAGGGAGGACGACTACCTCCGCTTCCAGGTTTCCTCAAGCTGTTACAGGTGCTGGGAAGAGGCCGGCGGCTCTCTGTCCTGTTGTCAGCACTTCTGCTGGGGTGACTCCCTTGTCCAAGTTTATAAGCTCAGAGCCAGACTGCTGATCAGGATCCAGCAGCCCTGGTTCCCTTTCTCTTTGCTGCCACTCCTCCACATTCGAGCGCCATGAATCCCAGAGGACTGCACCCCAGATCTGTATGCCCCTGGCACGCTGCTTAGCGAGATCCAGCAGCCTCTTGTATTCCTTGATCAGTGCCTCTTCCTGGTCAATTATAAAATCCAGATCATCCAGCAGTCAGGTCTCCTCCAAGAGATCCAGCAGTTCCTCTTGGAGCCCAGAGATATCCTCCAGACCCTCGTCTGTCTCGCTCCCAAACTGTGGGTCCTCTGTCCTTTTTGTAAACAACAATCCAGGGCCGCAGAAGCCAAAGCCCTCTGTGGGGGATCCTTCCTCCAGCCATGGCTGCGCTTTCATAGCGAGCCATTGGAGGGCTCGATAGCCGTCCTCCACCCACATCTCTTGCTGGATCAGTATAGAAAAGCTAGCCATTCCTTCTTTGGCTGTTCTCCCAGGAAAGGCAGTCTCATGGTCCACCGTACCAGGAATCTCATGTCATTCATGGAGAGGACTTTTCCATTTTCCTGCTCCTGTTGCAGAGCCTCCCACCAATGGTCTCGGAGGGCAAGGTTCCTCCATGTCAGAACGTCCTGTTCTGAACAAGGATCCTTTGTTCCAGTCAGCATCTTTTGTACTCTCCCTAGGAACTCTGCCTCCATATTTACCGGCTACTATGGTGCGTCTCCTCTGTCAGCAGGAACCTTTTAAAAGAAGCAGATCCCACCGCTTCCAGCCAATGTGACGGATACCCCCGGCTACCCCGACTGGGTAGCTCCACCAAAAGGGGTCCTGCTTCCTCCCTGCTGACTACAGCTATGTAGCTGGCAAGTGACCACAGCCTGTAGCCACCTCTGATGCCCGACAACACCAGTACTCAGGGTCCCACCCTGTGGATGACTCCAGCTACCCAGACTAGGTAGCTCTTCCAGCATGTCCTTCCTCTGCCTGGAACAGGCTGCTATGTAGCTCAGGAAAGTGATTTTAGCTGGAGCTCACCTAAATAACTAGACACACTAGCTTTCAGGTTAAACATGAACTGATTTTATTGAGAAAACACACTCCTTTTATAAACAGAGTTCATCTTGATAACACAAAGGACAATCCCACTATTTTCCCACCATTTCCACCCCTCCAGACAGCCCGGCACCTCCATAGGAGCCACAATCTCACATAATCCCAATACTTAGGGGTGGCGGTTTCGGGTGATTCCGGTGGAGCGGCGGCACTTCCAGGGTGTCATTTTAAAGCTCTCTGTCACCAGCATGATTCGTTACAGGGGACCGGAGTTACAGTCCATTGAAGTTATGGGGTTAGTGGTGTCCAAAACCCCCAGTTCCCAAAGGAGCTCCCCTCCGGTAATTACCCCACCTCTTGTCCTCCCTAGGGGCTACTAATCCCCAAAAGAGCGGAGCTCTGGGGCACATGGTTGCTGGAGCGACGTGGGGTAAAGTTAGCAGGTTTCCTGCTGTCCTGTGGCCGGGAGTTACAGGAGCCTGGCCAGCCTGAGAGTGGTTAGGCGGTGTCCGTTGTGAGGCGGCCGACTGGGAGTTCCAGGAGCCCGGCCAGCCTAGGAGGGTTTTCCTGGTCATAAACCAACTCTTCTCTGAACACAAAAACATGCCAACATAAAGCAAACAAACAGTCTCCAGAGATGGTGGTTGCTCTGAGGAGCCCAAAACCACTGAGAAGCAACAGGGGTGAGGTTGTAGGGGGGTGGGGGGTATCCTTAGCCGTCTGATATCCGTGACAATATTAAAAGTGTTTATGTTGACAAATAAGTGTGTGCTTGTGTACAAAAGGTGCGTGAGGTAGAAGCTTACTGAGTATTAAGGACTTCCCTACAGCTCTATTGGTGGACCTCACAAGCATAAGAACAAAAGTGTATTTTGTAGCAAAACAACTCTATGGGGCCTATTTATTATGGTGCGAGCGGACATGATCCAATATAGCAGAACATGTCCGCTGCACATCGATAAATGACGACAGCATACGCTGTCGGCATTTATCATTGCACCAGCAGTTCTTCTGCCCCTGTAGATTTGCGGCCGCTAGCAGGGGGTGTCAATCATCCCGATCATATTCAATTGGGTTGATTTATGTCAATATCTATCCGCCGCCTCAGAACAGGCAGACAGGTTTTGGAGCAGCGGTCTTTAGACACGGGACATCAAGCTCCATACGGAGCTTGATAAATATGCCCCTATGTATTAATTAGATATATTTGAGAAAGAAAAAAAAAGGCAAAAATACCCATTTTCTACCACCTTCCAAAAACTCATAAAGGTGTGACTGACATAAAAGGGAGACCTATTATATCAGGTCTTGAATCAGTGCTAGAACCCTTGTTAAACTGGGTCGACAACATATTACAACCTCTTGTTAGAAACCTTAAAGATACAACGAATGTACTGAATATTTTTGATGATTTTGAATGGAGGGATACATTTAGCTGGTTGTCAGTTGATGTAGTATCCCTGTATTCTATGATCCCACATAAACTGTGTTTAAAAGCTATAGAATACTTTCTTGATCTTGAAACTGCCTATGACCCCTATTTTAAGAGCTGCATCCTGGAAATTATCGAGTTCCTCCTTGAACATAATTACTTTATGTTCGAGGGGGAGTTCTTTTTGCAAAAACAAGGAACTGCAATGGGGGCGCGGCTTGCGCCCTCATATGCAAATCTCTTCATGGGATGGCTAGAAAGGAATCTCATTACAAACGACCTCAACCCATACAGGGGCTCTATATTCCTCTACAAGAGGTTTATAGATGATTTGCTCTTTGTATGGGATGGTGATGAAACAGGGAAAGATATGTTTCTAACATACCTGAACAATAATAGGCTAGATATGAGATTCACTTCTGATTGGAGCAGAGATAAAATTAATTATCTAGACCTTACGCTGATTGCAGACAGACAGAATAACAACGTGATAACAGACCTATATAGGAAACCAATAGCAGGTAATGCTTTATTACATGCTAAAAGCAATCACCCTAAATATGTCACTAAGGGTATAATAAAAGGTCAAATGGTGCGTACTAAAAGAAATTGTTCCCAAAATGAAGACTTTGTTAGAGCTAAATTGGAACTGACAGAAAGGATTAGAGCGAGGGAGTATAATCGCCAGCAAGTAACAAGTATTGGTGAAAAAGTAAATAAAATGGACAGGAAAGATTTATTGCAAACAAAGAGGAAAGACGATAGGAGAGACACAAGACCATTTTTTATCACTCAGTTTTCTAATCAATATAAGGAAGTCTGTGACATTATAAATAAATACCTGCCCATTATATATGGGGACAGCGCATTAAAACCTATAATGGATAAAGGCTGCAGATTTGTATATAAAAAAGGCCTGGTTGCATACTAATGGCATATATAAGTGTGGGAGCAAAAGGTGCAGGGCATGTGGTTATATTAAAGTAACAAAAACTTGCAAATCATACACTACAAGAAAGGAATATGATATCAAAGGTTGTATAAAATGTTCTACCAATCACCTAATATATCTAGTAGAATGTACCAAACATAAAAACAATATATCGGAATGACGACAAGGGATGTAAGGACTCGTATTCAAGAGCACATCTCATATATGAAAATGTTATATCTTGTTCTGCGCTTGCATCTCACTTTATCGAGGAACACAACCAAGATTTAAAAACATTCAGTTGGTCTGCCATTGAACATATACATAAATCACACAGAGGGGGAGACAGATTGAATATTCTTAAAAAGCAAGAGGCCTATTGGATTTTTATTTTCAAGACCCTTGTTCCTGAGGGGTTTAACTCTGAGCATGATATTATAAATTGCTGGAGTAAATAATAGATATATCTGAAAGAAAAATTATTTGATGAAACAATGTATAAGACTAACCCCAGATATATCTAGATTGTATGAAGCAAAGTGGCCTTCTATACTAAAATATCTAATATGAAGCCTGTACTTATGGACCGAGAGTTTAGCTAAGCATCTATAATATCTCTCTATTCTGTGCCTTCCCGTATCTAACTGTGTCCTTAAAAAATACATATACAGAGGTCTATATATCCTATTTTATTTATATTTTTTGTATAATGCTTGGAAGTCTAGAATAGAGAAAAAGATATATTAAAATATTGCAGGATGTCATACTGAAAAGATTCTCAGAAACCTTATATCTGATCTCAAAGAAGTGGCCTTCTATACTAAAATATCTAATATGAAGCCTGTACTTATGGACCGAGAGTTTAGCTAAGCATCTATAATATCTCTCTATTCTGTGCCTTCCCGTATCTAACTGTGTCCTTAAAAAATACATATACAGAGGTCTATATATCCTATTTTATTTATATTTTTTGTATAATGCTTGGAAGTCTAGAATAGAGAAAAAGATATATTAAAATATTGCAGGATGTCATACTGAAAAGATTCTCAGAAACCTTATATCTGATCTCTCTGAATTATATTGTGAAGCCACGGGTATATATAAAAGATAAAATATATATATATATATATATATATATATATATATATATATATGAATAGATCTAAGATATTGCAGTATGTTAGATTCTAATGAATGGTAATTCAAAATTCTGTCTATAACGTGTAAAACTAAAATGTTTATCAAATGTTTAAGCACTATTTTGTTTATTGAACATTGTATTTTGGTCTCCAATATCAATCTATCTGTCCCAAAAGGTCTAATACACTGTTAAATGTGTTCTCTTGAGATTCTGGGTTTAGCCCACGTAAAGGTGTAATTGGAGCAAAAGGTTTGAGGGCGTATACCTGTAAACAGGTAAAAAGGTTACAGGTAGAGAGGTTCCGGTATGGTCTATGATTAAGGCGGTCAGGACCTGCCGAAACGCGTAAGACCGAGACTGAACCTCTCAGCAGCTCCCTTGTTTTAAGTGTGTGTCTCCGAAGTTTCCAAGTGTGTATAAAACTGTTTCTTTTACCTATGAATGGAATACTACAATAAAGTCTCTCTATCTTTTTTAAGCTGTTGGATGGATCCGCCTTTTCTTTTTTTTTAAAAAAAAAGCTTCTTAGTTTGTTTTATAACTGCAAGATCATCATAGGAGTGTACAAAGGTTTCTGATCCTCTGACTGGTGAGTACACACCATGTTCATGCTTTTGTTTGGGATCACTGTAGAATTGCAGAATTAACATGCAAAAAACCTGATTGGCTTAGAGTCATAGACACTGAAGGTGAGATCATGTCCAAAATTAATTAAACATCACTTAAAGGGACATAACACTCATATGCTAAATCCCTTGAAACTGATGCAGTATAACTGTAAAAAAGCTGACAGGAAAATATCACCTGAGCATCTCTATGTAAAAAAGGAATATATTTTACCTCCCAATTTCCTCAGCTCAGCAGAGTAAGTTCTGTGTAAAAAGTTATACTCGGCTGCTCCCAGCTGCAGGTAAAAAAAAAATAAAAAAATGAAGAAATGAACAGCAGCCAATCAGCATCAGCAGTGCTGAGGTCATGAACTCTTTTACTGTGATCCCATGAGATTTGACTTAACTCTCATGAGATTTCATTGTAAACTTCCTTACACTGAATAGGGAAATAAGATTAGAGTGCACAAGGCTCAACCCTTTGGCTGTCCCAGGACAGACAAACTGATATGCTGCTTAGAAGTCCTTTACAATGGGATGTGGCTATTCAGAAACTTTTGAGGTAAAATTATCTTTCTTTTTTACATAGAGATGTTCAGGTGATATTTTCTAGTCAGCTTTTTACAGCTATACTGCATCACTTTCAAGTGTTTAAATATTTGGGTATTATGGCCCTTTAAACTATATCTCTCATTGATTTGTTAGTGGTCATCCCTGCACTTAACATCCATAGCTTTGTGAGGTGCCCAATGCATGACATCTCACAGTTACATCTGTAACAAGAAACCCTTTTAAAGTGGAGAAATAATTACAACTGCAAAAACTTGAGAAAAATGCTTAAACCATGTATAATGTAATTGTGACTCACTGGAGACCTCATAGACACGAACAAAGACCTAACTGTGGTCAGAATGTTTCACCAAATCTAACACCATAAAGACTATTGCGCTTGTGAAGTGTGTTGCTATTGCAAAGCTGATGAAGTTGTCTGAATATTTTTTTTTCTTTTACTCTTTTTTAAGTTTCTTTCACATGACAATGTGTATTGTTTTATTGAGGAAGTTTCAAGTTTACTTCTATCATCTAATTTGCTTTGTTTTCTTGGTATCCTTTGTTTAAAAGCATACCTATGTAGGTAGGCTTTGGAGCAGCAATGCACTACTGGATGCTAGCTGCTTATTGTTGGCTACACATTTATGAATCTTGTCATTGGCTTACCCAAAATGTTCTGCTAGCTCCCAGCAGTGCATTGTTGCTCCTTCAACAAAGGATATGAAGAGAATAAAGCAAATATGATAATAGAAGTAAGTTGAAAAGTTGTTTAAAATTTTCAAATTAAATAATGCTATGTACAGTAATAAATTAACAAAATTAAATTCATAGCTGTTAGAAACATTAACTAGGGGTTCTGGGGAAGACAACAGCTGGATAGAAAAAGGACATTGTTGAAAATAGAGAGTGCTGATAGTCAAGGAAGGTCATAGCAGACCTGGAGATTTTCATCTCTCCCTTCTCGCTCTTAACTATCTTTCTCGACTCCCTCCTCTCTTCAATCTCTCTTTTTACCCTCTCCCTTCTCTCCCAGGCCATATATTCTCTTTACATTCTCTTTCACCTCTCTCATATCTCTTCACTCTTTTTTTCTCCACTCTTCTCTACAGTCTCTCTCTCTCTGAACCCACATTTACCTTCTCAGAAGTAACAGTCTAAGCACTAATGGGGTCCCTACAGTCCTAGAGAAATAACATATCCTTATACTTTCATGGACATATAATATCCCTTTAGATAATAGTTTTAGCACATAGCCCAAAATGTGTGTTTGTCAGTGCTGCAATAGGAGAGTACATTCTGCAAATACAGGCCTAGATTTGGAGTTTGGCGTTAGCCGTGAAAACCAGCGTTAGAGGCTCCTAACGCTGGTTTTAGGCTAACTCCGGTATTTGGAGTCACTCAAAATAGGGTCTAACGCTCACTTTTCAGCCGCGACTTTTCCATACTGCAGATCCCCTTACGTCAATTGCGTATCCTATCTTTTCAATGGGATCTTTCTAACTCCGGTATTTAGAGTCGTGTCTGAAGTGAGCGTTAGACATCTAACGACAAAACTCCAGCCGCAGGAAAAAAGTCAGTAGTTAAGAGCTTTCTGGGCTAATGCCGGTTCATAAAGCTCTTAACTACTGTACTCTAAAGTACACTACCACCCATAAACTACCTATGTACCCCTAAACTGAGGCCCCCCACATCGCCGCCACTCGATTAAATTTTTTTAACCCCTAATCTGCCGACCGCCACCTACGTTATACTTATGTACCCCTAATCTGCTGCCCCTAACACCGCCGACCCCTGTATTATATTTATTAACCCCTAATCTGCCCCCCACAACGTCGCCGCCAGCTACCTACAATAATTAACCCCTAATCTGCCGACCGCAAAGCGCCGCCACCTACATTATAGCTATGTACCCCTAATCTGCTGCCCCTAACACCGCCGACCCCTATATTATATTTATTAACCCCTAATCTGCCCCCCACAACGTCGCCTCCACCTGCCTACACTTATTAACCCCTAATCTGCCGAGCGGACGCACCGCTACTATAATAAAGTTATTAACCCCTAATCCGCCTCACTAACCCTATAATAAATAGTATTAACCCCTAATCTGCCCTCCCTAACATCGCCAACACCTAACTTCAATTATTAACCCCTAATCTGCCGACCGGAGCTAACCGCTATTCTAATAAATGTATTAACCCCTAAAGCTAAGTCTAACCCTAACACTAACACCCCCTAAATTAAATATAATTTTAATCTAACGAAATTAATTAACTCTTATTAAATAAATTATTCCTATTTAAAGATAAATACTTACCTGTAAAATAAACCCTAATATAGCTACAATATAACGAATAATTACATTGTAGCTATTTTAGGATTAATATTTATTTTACAGGCAACTTTGTAATTATTTTAACCAGGTACAATAGCTATTTAATAGTTAAGAACTATTTAATAGCTAAAATAGTTAAAATAATTACAAATGTACCTGTAAAATAAATCCTAACCTAAGTTACAATTAAACCTAACACTACACTATCAATAAATTAATTAAATAAAATACCTATAATTATATACAATTAAATCTACCACTACACTATCAATAAATAAATTAAATACAATACCTACAAATAACTACAATGAAATAAACTATCTAAAGTACAAAAAATAAAAAAGAACTAAGTTACAAAAAATAAAAAAATATTTACAAACATAAGAAAAATATTACAACAATTTTAAGCTAATTACACCTACTCTAAGCCCCCTAATAAAATAACAAAGACCCCCAAAATAACAAAATGCCCTACCCTATTCTAAATTACTACATTTCAAAGCTCTTTTACCTTACCAGCCCTGAACAGGGCCCTTTGCGGGGCATGCCCCAAGAAATTCAGCTCTTTTGCCTGTAAAAAAAACCATACAATACCCCCCCCAACATTACAACCCACCACCCACATACCCCTAATCTAACCCAAACCCCCCTTAAATAAACCTAACACTAAGCCCCTGAAGATCTTCCTACCTTGTCTTCACCCTACCAGGTTCACCGATCCGTCCTGAAGAGCTCCTCCGATGTCCTGATCCAAGCCCAAGCGGGGGGCTGAAGAGGTCCATGATCCGGCTGAAGTCTTCATCCAAGCGGGAGCTGAAGAGGTCCATGATACGGATGAAGTCTTCTATCAACGGCATCTTCAATCTTCTTTCTTCCGGATCCATCTTGCAGACCTCCGACGCGGAACATCCTCTTCTCCCGACGCCTACTAGCCGAATGACGGTTCCTTTAAGGGACGTCATCCAAGATGGCGTCCCTCGAATTCCGATTGGCTGATAGGATTCTATCAGCCAATCGGAATTAAGGTAGGAATATTCTGATTGGCTGATGGAATCAGCCAATCAGAATCAAGATCAATACAATTGGCTGATCCAATCAGCCAATCAGATTGAGCTCGCATTCTATTGGCTGATCGGAACAGCCAATAGAATGCAAGCTCAATCTGATTGGCTGATCGAATCAGCCAATCGGATTGAACTTGATTCTGATTGGCTGATTCCATCAGCCAATCAGAATATTCCTACCTTAATTCCGATTGGCTGATAGAATCCTATCAGCCAATCGGAATTCGAGGGACGCCATCTTGGATGACGTCCCTTAAAGGAACCGTCATTCGGCTAGTAGGCGTCGGGAGAAGAGGATGTTCCGCGTCGGAGGTCTGCAAGATGGATCCGGAAGAAAGAAGATTGAAGATGCCGTTGATAGAAGACTTCATCCGGATCATGGACCTCTTCAGCTCCCGCTTGGATGAAGACTTCATCCGGATCATGGACCTCTTCAGCTCCCGCTTGGATGAAGACTTCAGCCAGATCATGGACCTCTTCAACCCCCCGCTTGGGCTTGGATCAGGACATCGGAGGAGCTCTTCAGGACGGATCGGTGAACCTGGTAGGGTGAAGACAAGGTAGGAAGATCTTCAGGGGCTTAGTGTTAGGTTTATTTAAGGGGGGTTTGGGTTAGATTAGGGGTATGTGGGTGGTGGGTTGTAATGTTGGGGGGGGTATTGTATGGTTTTTTTTACAGGCAAAAGAGCTGAATTTCTTGGGGCATGCCCCGCAAAGGGCCCTGTTCAGGGCTGGTAAGGTAAAAGAGCTTTGAAATGTAGTAATTTAGAATAGGGTAGGGCATTTTGTTATTTTGGGGGTCTTTGTTATTTTATTAGGGGGCTTAGAGTAGGTGTAATTAGTTTAAAATTGTTGTAATATTTTTCTTATGTTTGTAAATATTTTTTTATTTTTTGTAACTTAGTTCTTTTTTATTTTTTGTACTTTAGATAGTTTATTTCATTGTAGTTATTTGTAGATATTGTATTTAATTTATTTATTGATAGTGTAGTGGTAGGTTTAATTGTAGATAATTATAGGTATTTTATTTAATTAATTTATTGATAGTGTAGTGTTAGGTTTAATTGTAACTTAGGTTAGGATTTATTTTACAGGTAATTTTGTTATTATTTTAACTAGGTAACTATTAAATAGTTCTTAACTATTTAATAGCTATTGTACCTGGTTAAAATAATTACAAAGTTGCCTGTAAAATAAATATTAATCCTAAAATAGCTACAATGTAATTATAATTTATATTGTAGCTATATTAGGATTTATTTTACAGGTAAGTATTTAGCTTTAAATAGGAATAATTTATTTAATAAGAGTTAATTAATTTCGTTAGATTAAAATTATATTTAACTTAGGGGGGTGTTAGTGTTAGGGTTAGACAGCTTTAGGGGTTAATACATTTATTATAGTAGCGGTGAGCTCCGGTCGGCAGATTAGGGGTTAATGTTTGAAGTTAGGTGTCGGCGATGTTAGGGAGGGCAGATTAGGGGTTAATACTATTTATTATAGGGTTAGTGATGCGGATTAGGGGTTAATAACTTTATTATAGTAGTGCTCAGGTCCGCTCGGCAGATTAGGGGTTATTAAGTGTAGGCAGGTGGAGGCGACGTTGAGGGGGGCAGATTAGGGGTTAATAAATATAATATAGGGGTCGGCGGTGTTAGGGGCAGCAGATTAGGGGTACATAAGGATAATGTAAGTAGCGGCGGTTTACGGAGCGGCAGATTAGGGGTTAAAAATAATATGCAGGGGTCAGCGATAGCGGGGGCGGCAGATTAGGGGTTAATAAGTGTAAGGCTAGGGGTGTTTAGACTCAGGGTACATGTTAGGGTGTTAGGTGCAGACGTAGGAAGTGTTTCCCCATAGCAAACAATGGGGCTGCGTTAGGAGCTGAACGCGGCTTTTTTGCAGGTGTTAGGTTTTTTTTCAGCTCAAACAGCCCCATTGTTTCCTATGGGGGAATCGTGCACGAGCACGTTTTTGAGGCTGGCCGCTTGCGTAAGCAACTCTGGTATCGAGAGTTGAAGCTGCATTAAAAATGCTCTACGCTCCTTTTTTGGAGCCTAACGCAGCCTTTTTGTGGATTCTCAATACCAGAGTTATTTTTATGGTGCGGCCAGAAAAAAGCCGGCGTTAGCTACGCGGGTCGTTACCGACAAAACTCTAAATCTAGGCCACAATGTCCCAACTTCGCTACTTACAACATGCCACCAGACTACAGACTCAACATTCACTAACTAACTTTCACTCGCCACCATTAAATTTCCACATATACATATTTATTATATTCATATAGATATATAGGTGTAAATATATATATATATATATATATATATATATATTTATTTATAAAATATTTTACCAGGAAGGATACATTGAGATTTCTCTCATTTTCAAGTATGTCCTAGGTCCACAAAACATTGCATTGATACAATAGGGTACAATACAATTCAAAAACATTAATAATACACAATATATGCACAAATGTTACATAGAACAGGTAGGAAATATATAATCAACCATGACAGGTGCATTCTGTTTTGAGATATGTAGAGAGGGATCTCTTAAAGGATATTAGGCTTGGGGAAGGTTTGAAAGTGTGGTGGGTCCTGTAGTTACATTGTAGCACAAAGCGGCAGAACGAGTTATACAATGTATTAAGTTTATTAAGGTGAGTTTGAGGTGCAGGTGCGTATACTATGTCCCGTAATTCATGATAGGCATCAGCATTTGCTGTACAATCTTTTCCTTAACTGTAGGGCTGAGGCACGATTTGTTTCTGTACAGGGCACCTAATTTTGGATAAAGTTTAGATGCAAGTTTTTCTATGTGGAGGCCAAAAGATAAATTAGGGTCTAACAACATTCCCAAGTATTTGAAAGAGTGGACTGCGGTAAGCGTGCAATTGGATTTTGTTTTGATGCGTAGGTGGGAATTTTGTAATTTGTGTAATTAAGGACCCATTCCAAAGATCATTGTGACAGTTTTGTCAGTGTTTACGAAGAGTTTGTTTTTTGAGATCCAGTTTTCTACCTCTGTGAACTGGTCTTGGAGCATTGCTTCAAGCTGCGGCAGATCAGATTTTTTTGCATAGATTACTGTGTCATCTGCGTACATGTGTACAGTTGAGGATTTGCAGACATTAGGCAGATCATTTATAAATAATGTGAATAGTAGGGGGCCGAGAATGGAACCTTGGGGAACACCACACGTGACTGGGAGAGGGAGGGAGTCACTGTTAGAAATGGAGACATATTGTGATTGATCCAATATATATGATCTAAACCAGGTTAACGGACTATCAGCAATACCAGAGTTTTTTAGTTTGAGCAGTAGTATCTCGTGGTCTACTGTGTCAAAAGCCTTTGCAAAATCAAGGAGAAATAGCTCCAGTTAGGTCTCCTTGTTCCATGCCAGTTTGGATGTCATTGCTAACTTTTAGGAGGGCAGTTGTAGTGGAGTGATTTGGTTGAAAACCTGATTGATTAGGGGTCAGATAGTTAGAAAGTTGGTAATACTTGCATAATTGCGTATAGACGCATTTTTCTAAGATTTTTGACAATACTGGGAGCAATGATATAGTTAGAAACCAAGGTTAACTCCCCACTTTTATGAATAAGCACTACTCTTGCAGTTTTCACGAGTTTGGGTATATATCCAGACATCAAGGATTGGTTAATTAGGGTTGTGACAGGCTTAGCAATTGCCGGCGAACTGAGCTTCAACAGCATTGCTGGGATTTGATTAGGTCCAGACTGGTTTTTCATTTTTAGATTATTAAGGTGTTTCTTAATGACATTGATGGGTACAGGTCTAAAATTGAACTACTCTATATTGGGTCTTTGTTGTTTTAGTGGGTCTGATCCACATTTGTAGTTTCAAGATGCGTGACATTTATTAGTTTGTCAGTCAGGGTGATGGAGCATCCGACAAAATAATTGTTAAAGGCATTTGCTACTTCTAAGGGGAGTTGCAGGTTTTGGTTATCCACATTGACAGTGGAGGGTTGGGAGTGGATTGGTGGATTTTGTAAGTTATTTACGAGTTTCCAAAACTTTCTAGGGTTAGATATGTTATTGTCCACATTTTTACAGAAATATTGGGCCTTGGCCAATTTTGTTTGTTTAGTGCATATATTTCGCCATTGTCTATATACACAGTGATCGTTCATAGAGCCAGTAGGCTTGAACTTTGACCACAATGAATCCCGAAATTGGAACATTTGAATGAGGTCAGCTGTGATCCAGTTCAAGTGTGCTCCTTTTACTCTCACTTTACGCAGCGGGGCATTTAAATTCCAAACTTGTAGGAGTTTAGACTGAAAGAATTTAACTGCAGAGTCTAGAGCTGGAATTAGGTTTAATCTGTGCCAGGGGAGGTTCTTGATGTCATTTAGAAATGATTGAATATTACATTTTTTGAAGGACCTGGTGATTTTAACCTTGGGAGAGGATTTATTTGCCTTTATTTTGCGCACGCAGTACACTAAGCAGTGGTCACTGAAATTGTTAGGGAGAACACCTGCCTCCTGGATTCGGTCGGGAGAAGTGGAGAGAATCCAGTTGAGCAGGGTATGATTATGGCTTTTGATGTTTATGTGAGTTGGGGAAGAGATTAATTGCGTTAGCTGCAAATATTTTTTTTTTTTTTTTTTTTATTGAGGTAAAATTTGGCATACATATCTCACAATAAAACATTCCATAAATACTAGCATAGAAGGTACGATACAGAGCTGAAAAAAAATGTGAATACAAGCGTTGATAATACTATCCACTAATAGGATAATAAATAGAATAGATAGAGAGTGTTAACAATGTTATGTAGACATATGCTTCATTCATGCCAAAAATGATGTAAGTCTCCCCCTTTTAGTTAAGGAGCCACTCATGGACCCCTACCCAAATGGGTTTCTTATTGCGTCGGGAGGCTACCTGCATTATGAAGACCGCTCGTGGATCTTGTTATGTTTACCTCAGATTTTAAAGTTTTTTATAGGTTTAAGAAGGGCTTATGTTTAAAACTTCTTTCATAGAACTATAAAGAAAGTAGCTAGAATCAAGATTTATTTAAACAAATAACTGTGAGAATGAGTATTGGGAAACTACACAGCGGTAAAGTGAGCTTACCATATGGAACCCATAATTTCAAAAGGTTGTCCTGCTAAGGCACTTATCTGTTCAATCATTTAGTTATTGCGCAAAGGAGCCCAATAGAGGGAACTCCTTGAATTTCTATTTTATCTTACCGCTTAGCATAAAGAATCATAATCTTAGGCATACTGTGAAGTTTAATTATGCCAGTAAGTGGGCCAACTTAATTTGTCTTTAAAGACTGGAAAGCTAATTCTAAACAGGTCACTTATGACCCCATGGGAGCTCTGAACTAAAAGCTAGGGACCTTTCAAAAGATAAGAGTTTGGTTATCATACAATGTGGTCAGAGCCCTCTACTCATGAATAGACCGTATCCCATAAGGCAAGTAATAGTTATACAGATAGTCTAAAACTTGGACTTTGAATAGTCATTATTAGATTTAGGTATCATTCTAGAGGCTAAGGAGTCTAAGCTAAGTTTGACCAATCATGACCACCACCATTTATAAACAGTGTCATCATCATGTATAGCATTTGACTGGCTATATAGAGAATAAACTGAGAGAGATGGCGAGTGAAGATGAAATACCTGGCATCTTGAAAGAAATACAAGATAATGTCAACTCTTTTAAAAAAGATGTGGAGGAACGCAAGCGCCGAAAATTCAGAAGAGATGAACAAGACTATGAGCACGGTAAAGTCTACAGATGGGGCAGATACCGGAGGCGTTACACTGGCAATACCAACCGTGGACGTGGGGCAGCACGCCAACGACAGGCGGTGGATTCGGATTCCGGATCATCCAATAGCTCCGATGGTAATGTGACGTCAGCGGAAGACTCCGCCCCTTTTTTAGCACAAGATCAGATGGTGCCAAGGGGAGGAGGAGGAAGATGCGCAGAGGCTCCGGCCGAAAGAGGAGGAGGAATGTACACCCAACGACAACAGAAGCGGGGCAGGTAAATGTTGTCAACTTGTCCTCAAGACCGCTTAGTGACATTGAACTTTGTGTGCTCAGTAAGGGCCTGTCATTCTGTCCGACGGAGTTACCGGACACCTTTGAACTCAATGTGGACCTTATGCGGTTCTTTAGATTACTAAGACTGAAGTTTTTTTCAATAACATCCCCTTATCATCTACTGTTGATACACAGGTTACTGATTGTTAAATTTTGGATATAGCTAGATTTGGTTTACGCAACAAAAGTAGTTTTTCTCCACCCAGTACGAATCCTGGTGTTGAGACCTTTATTAAGGTGGTAGATATCCAATTTAAGTCCTTAATTAATAAAAATTGCAGCAAAAAACAAGGTTTTGTAATGTGTAATTTTACTAATGAAGAGAAATGTGCATTAACTACTTTACAGAATGATGCTACCATAACGATTAAAAATGCAGATAAAGGCGGGACAGTGGTTGTCTGGGATACTGAAATGTATATTACTGAAGCTTTACGCCAGCTAAATGATGCAGCTGTATATACTGAATTACCAGGTGATCCAACCTTTAAGATACATACTCAATTTTTAGGCTTGTTAGATCGTGCCTTCTACCAGGGTATAATTAGTAAAAAACTGTATGATTTTTTGTTTATCCAGCATCCCATTGTACCAGCCTTTTATTTAACACCCAAAATACATAAAGACCCCTTTAATCCACCAGGGCGCCCCATAGTGGCTGGTATTGGTTCCATTATGAGTAATGCTGCTAAGTTTACCCCAATCTAACCCAAACCCCCCTTAAATAAACCTAACACTAAGGTGAAATTTGTAAACCCTACTCTGGGTGTAAATTTAAAATACCGGGGGTTTTCACCTGCAACTCTTCTTATGTTGTATACGCCCTTAAATGCCCTTGTGGGCTATTATACATAGGGGAGACCACCCAAAGGGTAAAGGACCGTATAGGACAGCACAAGTCCACCATTAGAAATGATAGCACTAAAGACCTTCCGGTGCCAGCACATTTCTTAGAAATGGGGCATCAAGCTAATCAACTTCGCTTTATGGTACCTAGGGGGAGGTGATAGACACAAAGAGCTTCTATATAGAGAGGCTAAATGGATATGGAAATTAGATACACTTTACCCCAAGGGCATGAACCGGGAATTTGATCTTAATCCATTATTATGACCCAATATTGGTTAACTTTTGTATATCTCTCCATTGTTATGTGGATGGCTATAGATTCCTGTAGATAACTCTCAGATAGGTTGTTTTTAATCTTGGTCCTTTAGGATTTCCTATATGGTAACAAAGGGTTAAATTGGGGTTTGGTGTATTTTTAAAAAAACTCTGTATCTTTGTATAACCCCGCCCTCCAAGTATGTTCCTATTGGTCCTTGTTTTAATCAGCTGTGCTATAAATTGTTTGTATGTGCATTACATTTTTAGCTTGACAAAGGGGCAGAAGCCCCGAAACGTTGCTGTTCACTTAATAAAGTCCTTTCACTTTATGAAGAGTGCATCATTATTTGCTTTGGATAATACCGCCGACCCCTATATTATATTTATTAACCCCTAATCTGTCGCCTCCACCTACCTACAATTATTAACCCCTAATCCGCCTCACTCCCGCCTCAATAATCCTATAATAAACAGTATTAACCCCTAATCTGCCCTCCCTAACATCACCGACACCTAACTTCAAGTATTAACCACTAATCTGCCGACCGGACCTCACCGCTACTATAATAAATTTATTAACCCCTAAAGCTAAGTCTAACCCTAACACTAACACCCCCCTAAGTTAAATATAATTTAAATCTAACGAAATAAATTAACTCTTATTAAATAAATTATTCCTATTTAAAGCTAAATACTTACCTGTAAAATAAACCCTAATATAGCTACAATATAAATTATAATTATATTGTAGCTATTTTAGGATTTATATTTATTTTACAGGCAACTCTGTATTTATTTTAACTAGGTACAATAGCTATTAAATAGTTATTTACTATTTAATAGCTACCTAGTTAAAATAATTACAAAATTACCTGTAAAATAAATCCTAACCTAAGTTACAATTAAACCTAACACTACACTATCAATACATTAATTACATAAAATACCTACAAATAAATACAATTAAATGAACTAACTAAAGTACAAAAAATAAAAAAGAACAAAGTTACAAAAAATAAAAAAATAATTTACAAACATTAGAAAAATATTACAACAATTTTAAGCTAATTACACCTACTCTGAGCCCCCTAATAAAATAACAAAGCCCCCAAAATAAAAAAATCCCTACCCTATTCTAAAATAAAAGTAGAAAAGCTCTTTTACCTTACCAGCCCTTAAAAGGGCCTTTTGCGGGGCATGCCCCCCAAAATTCTGCTCTTTTGCCTTAAAACAAAACATACAATACCCCCCCCAACATTACAACCCACCACCCACATACCCCTAATCTAACCCAAACCCCCCTTAAATAAACCTAACACTAAGCCCCTGAAGATCTTCCTACCTTATCTTCACCATGCCGGGTATCACCGATCGGTCCAGAAGAGCCTCCGAAGTCTTCATCCAAGCCCAAGCGGGGGCTCAAGAGATCCATCATCGGGCTCAAGAGGTCCATCATCGGGCTAAAGAGGTCCATCATCGGGCTGAAGACTTGATCCAAGCAGCGGCTGAAGAGGTCCATCATCGGGCAGAAGTCTTCATCCTATCCGGACCGGTAGACATCTTCATCCAAGCCGCATCTTCTATCTTCATCCATCCGGAGCGGAGCGGAGCCATCTTCTTCCAGCAGACGCGGATCCATCCTCTTCTACCGACAGCTACTCGCCGAATGACGGTTCCTTTAAATGACGTCATCCAAGATGGTGTCCCTCGAATTCCGATTGGCTGATAGGATTCTATCAGCCAATTGGAATTAAGGTACGAAAATTCTGATTGGCTGATGGAATCAGCCAATCAGATTGAGCTTGCATTCTATTGGCTGTTCCGATCAGCCAATATAATGCAAGCTCAATCTGATTGGCTGATTGGATCAGCCAATCGGATTGATCTTGAATCTGATTGGCTGATTCCATCAGCCAATCAGAATTTTCCTACCTTAATTCAGATTGGCTGATAGAATCCTATCAGCCAATCGGAATTCGAGGGACGCCATCTTGGATGACGTCATTTAAAGGAACCGTCATTCGGCGAGTTGCATCGGTAGAAGAGGATGGATCCGCTTCAGCTGGAAGAAGATGGCTCCGCTCCGGATGGATGAAGATAGAAGATGCGGCTTGGATGAAGATGTCTACCGGTCCGGATGTCCTCTTCTGCCCGGATAGGATGAAGACTTCTGCCTGATGATGGACCTCTTCAGCCGCCGATTGGATCAAGACTTCAGCCCGATGATGGACCTCTTCAGCCCGATGATGGACCTCTTGAGCCCGATGATGGATCTCTTCAGCCCCCGCTTGGGCTTGGATGAAGACTTCGGAGGCTCTTCTGGACCGATCGGTGATACCCGGCATGGTGAAGATAAGGTAGAAAAATCTTCACGGGCTTAGTGTTAGGTTTATTTAAGGGGGGTTTGGGTTAGATTAGGGGTATGTGGGTGGTGGGTTGTAATGTTGGGGGGGGTATTGTATGTTTGTTTTTTTTCAGGCAAATGAGCAGAATGCTTTGGGGCATGCCCCGCAAAAGGCCCTTTTAAGGGCTGGTAAGGTAAAAGAGCTTTTCTATTTTTATTTTAGAATAGGGTAGGGAATTTTTTTATTTTGGGGGGCTTTGTTATTTTATTAGGGGGCTTAGAGTAGGTGTAATTAGCTTAAAATTGTTGTAATATTTTTCTAATTTTTGTAAATTATTTTTTTATTTTTTGTAACAGTTCTTTTTTATTTTTTGTACTTTAGATAGTTTATTTTAATGTGTTTATTTGTAGGTATTTTATGTAATTAATTTATTGATAGTGTAGTGTTAGATTTAATTGTAGATAATTGTAGGTATTTTATGGAATTAATGTATTGATAGTGTAGTCTTAGGTTTAATTGTAGATAATTGTAGGTATTTTATTTAATTATTTTATTGATAGTGTAGTGTTAGGTTTAATTGTAATTTAGGTTAGGATTTTTTTTACAGGTAATTTTGTAATTATTTTAACTAGGTAGCTATTAAATAGTTATTAACTGTTTAATAGCTATTGTACCTGGTTAAAATAAATACATAGTTACCTGTAAAATAAATATAAATCCTAAAATAGCTACAATATAATTATTAATTTATATTGTAGCTATATTAGGGTTTATTTTACAGGTAAGTATTTAGCTTTAAATAGGAATAATTTATTTAATAAGAGTTAATTTATTTCGTTAGATAAAAATTATATTTAACTTAGTAAGTGTTAGGGTTAGACTTAGCTTTAGGGGTTAATACATTTATTAGAGTAGCGGTGGGGTCTGGTCGGCAGATTAGGGGTTAATACTTGAAGTTAGGTGTCAGCAATGTTAGGGAGGGCAGATTAGGGGTTAATACTATTTATTATAGGGTTATTGAGGCGGGAGTGAGGCGGATTAGGGGTTAATAACTTTATTATAGTAGCGGTGAGGTCCGGTCGGCAGATTAGGGGTTAATAAGTGTAGGTAGGTGGCGGCGACGTTGGGGGCGGCAGATTAGGGGTTAATAAATATAATATAGGGGTCGGCGGTGTTAGGGGCAGCAGATTAGGGGTACATAGGGATAATGTAGGTTGCGGCGGTGTGCGGTCGGCAGATTAGGCGTTAAAAAACTTTAATAGAGTGGTGGTTATGTGGAGGGGCCTCGGTTTAGGGGTGCATAGGTAGTTTATGGGTGTTAGTGTACTTTAGAGCACAGTAGTTAAGAGCTTTATGAACCGGCGTTAGCCCATAAAGCTCTTAACTCCTGACTTTTTGCTGCGGCTGAAGTTTTGTCGTTAGATTTCTAACGCTCACTTAAGCCAAGACTCTAAATACCGGCGTTAGAAAGATCCCATTGAAAAGATAGGATACGCAAATGGCGTAGGGGGATCTGCGGTATGGAAAAGTTGCGGCTGCAAAGTAAGCGTTAGACCTTTACCTACACGACTCTAAATACCAGCGGTAGCCCAAAACCAGCGTTAGGAGCCCCTAACGCTGGTTTTGACGGCTAACGCCAAACTCTAAATCTAGCTGTAAGTTTTTAATGGGATTCCCATAGCGCCAGTATTATGAGTTTTGCGGTGAGGCTAAAAAGCGAGCGTTACACTCTAAAACGACAAGATCCATAGAGCCATCTAAAGTCAGTAGTTATGAGTTTAACAATACAAAGCTGTAACATAAAGCTCATAACTAATGTGTTAAAAAGTACACTAGACACCCATAAACTACCTATTAACCCCTAAACCAAGGCCCTCCAGCATCGCAAATACTATAATACATTTATTAACCCCTAATCTAACGCTCCCAATATCGCTGCCACTCTAAAAAAATATTAACCCCTATTCCGCCGCTCCCTGACATTGTCACCACTATAATAAACTTATTAACCCCTAAACCGCCACCCTCCTGCATCGCAAACACTATTTAAATATTATTAATCCCTAATCTGCCGTCCGCCCACAATGCCCCCTATACTAAAGTTATTAAGCCCTACACCGCCGCCACTATAATAAACCTTATTAACCCCTAACCCGAAAGCCCCCCACAACAAAATATACTAAACTATTAACCCCTAAACTGAAAGCCCCCCACATCGCAATAAACTAAATCAAACTAGTCACCCCAAAACCTAATGCCCCCCTAACTTTAGATTAAAATTACAATTTCCCTAGCTTAAATTAAATTTAAACTTACCTGTCAAATTAAAATAACTAAGATTAAACTAACAATTAAACTAATATAATTATTAAACTAAAATTAAACTAACTACCAATTAAATTAAACTAAACTACACATTAAAAAAATATTACTAACACTACTCTAAAAATTACAAACTATCGAATTACAAAAAAAGACTAAATTACAAA